>NC_080097.1:22609086-22912116 GCF_950005125.1 Chionomys nivalis | reverse complement strand
GGAAATGTATCTCAGATTTTGAAAATGAACATTTATAAGTGATAAAGCTGATGAAACACCCACTGTGGGGGATTTTTAGTCCCTGTATTTCAGCGGCATATCAAATATTGATTCCAGTTTCAAATTTATTTTCATAAGTATACCTTGCTATATAATCACTGTCATTCATTTGACTTTCATAATAGGTATTTCATATTTAAATAATTTAGTATATTTTTGTCTAGATTGTCTAATATACAAGAATAAATGGAATGCTGATTCTCTTATTTTTAGTTTGTTTCACATTGTACAATAACCTGCTGTGCTAAGGACAATACACACACACACACACATATATATATGTATGTATATATACATATATATATCAAGATGGAGTATTGTAGTATGTTTTATGCTAAATTTTAAAAGTAAAAGAGAAGAAATTACATTGTTCCTTGTTCTACACAGGCACAAATAGCCTTCTTGTTGTTAACTATTACTTATTTCTGAGGGTTTTTAAACTCTTTTAATATTGTTTGAAAATGCAGAACATTTGTACTGCTCTCATATGAACGTAGCCAGAAAATACTTTCACAATGTTATTTACTCCTGCAGGAGCTCCTTCCACTTCTTCAGCCTTTAAGATACCAGCCCACTGGGGCGTGGTCTCTTATACTTATAAAATGCAGCGGAACCAGGCGCTCTCTCTCTTGCTTCCAGCTCCCATTCTGGTGGCTAAACTCTCTGTTTCCTGTTTGTGACGAGAGTCCTGTTGTTTGGGACAGTGATCTGTAAGTTTTTCCTCTTAAATAAATAACCCCTTTTATTATCCATAATTCTTAACTGGTGTGGGATTGTTTTGCGGCTTCAATTTACACTTAGTCATATCAGAACAATATATTATACTAAGAAAATTAGAACAATGTTATAACCAGATATTTAACATGGAACTGTTTAATGAAAATTGAGAGACATTCTTCCATATGTTTATTAAGAAAATATATAACTTCAGGAAACATGATGATCAAAGTGGCCTCATAGTGAAGGAACCAGTATAAGACCAAGCTAGGATCACTGAATGTGGTTATAGTTGTATGGCTATACAACTGTAGGGCTACTGGCACTGAGACTAAAATTTATCCCTACTGCTTGTGTTTGCTTTGTGGAATCCAATTTCTTTGAGCCTTAACCTCTCTGAGGAGTAGATGTGGGGTGGAAAGGGTGAAGGTGGAAGGAGCAGAACGAAGGTAGGGAGTGGGAACTGGGATTGGTATGTAAAATGAAAAACGTAGAGCTGATTCTCATCTTTAGAATCATCTGAAGTCTATCTTCCAGAGGGCTGTCTCCATCGCACCCACAACCTTCCTGAACCCTGGAAACTGATACTTTACCTCTTCCCTCCTGGACCAGTGCAGTCAAACAATCCTGAGAAGAAGCAGAACTACATATAATTACTAAATAAAGTGAGAGAGCAACCTTAAACACAACTCTAAATGAAACACAAGTCCCTATTCATCTTGTCATTCAGGAATTATATTGGAAAGTAATGTGCTATGAAATTAAGATGATATATTTGGCAAGAAAGACTCAATGTCAGCACTACATAATATAGTATTCTTTAATATTTCAAGATGATCAGTTAAAATAGCTTCAAAGCATAAATTATACTAAACTTAACACTTGTAAAGAATTAAACAGTTTATATTCTACATGTGCAACTTATTAAGTATGTTGCACAAGGTAAATAAAATATTTTGCACAGCCGGGCGGTGGTGGCGCACGCCTTTAATCCCAGCACTCGGGAGGCAGAGGCAGGCAGATCTCTGGGAGTGCGAGGCCAGCCTGGTCTACAAGAGCTAGTTCCGGGACAGGCACGAAAGCTACAGAGAAACCCTGTCTCGAAAAACCAAATAAATAAATAAATAAAAAATATTTTGCACAAGGAAATAATTTTCATTTTCAACTTTGATGTAAATGCAAAATCCTTGTAATAGGATTCACACATGAAGCTTTCTTAATTTTTCTTATTGATAATTTCACTACGTTACTCAGACTGGCTTCAAGTTGTAATCCACCCAGCTCTGTTAGGATTGCAAGCTTGTGCCCAGTTATCTGGCTAGTTTACACCTGTTCTCACCACCCATTTCTAGTGGTGTCGCTAGTCTCTTTACACCATCTCTTGAGGAGAGTACTAATCATCACCATCATGCGTTTTAGTTTTTATTTTATTTTATGTTTTTGACTGTGGAGCTTATTTGAGAGGAGAGGGGTAGAGGCGAGGGAGGAAAAATTGACAGAGGGGGGGAGAGAAAAGAAACCAAGAAGAAGGAAATGTCCTACATGCCCCTTCAGAGGAACAGCAGCAAAGAGAGAGTTTTAGTATTTATTGACAAACTATGACTTGTTTCTGTTTATGTAGGTATGCATCACTATTTCCCTTCTCTTAATTTAGCAATTTTGTGTATTTCAAAATAAAAATATTTTTCCTTTTGATTATGTACATTTTATAAAGAAATACTTTACTATTACATTTATAATTTCAGTATTTAAACAAATTGATAGAAGTACTTTATGATGAGTCTTATTAAAATTTATTTGATTTTCCAATGCCAAACAGCCATCCCTGAACACATGCATAGAAACAATATTATAAGACTGAATGGGTTATATTTAGGAATATATATGCATAGGTGTATACATATATTCCTGTAATAACAAGTAGTGTGAAAAGTGATGAGTCTGAAGGAGAGCGGGAAATGGTTTATGAAAGGTTTTAAGGTGAAGAAAAAGAGGGAGAAATGTCGTAATTGAATTATAATTTTGTGACAGCTATTCCTGTTTGTCACTTTGAATCTCAAATTAACTAAAACCAGCGTGACTACCTGGCTACACCTGTGAGGGGTTTTTCTTAATTCAATCATTTGCAGTGGAAAGATTCACCTTTGATCCAGATACCTGAAGATTCATTACTAACATGAGCCACAACTTGTGCTGGGTGTCTATGTGAAGGACATGGAAGAAAGAAGCTTTTGCTCTTTGCTTGGATGCCCTTGGTTTTGCTGACAATTCCATTTCTTCTCTGGCATTAGAGCCTACTTCTTTAGGATTTTGGCACATTCTAAAGACCAGTTGAGACATTTATCAATCTTACCAAAAACAATCTATAGATTCAATTCAATGCTCATCAAAATCCCAGCAAAATTCTTCACAAATCTCGAAAGAATGGTACTCAACTTCATATGGAAAAGCAAAAAACCCAGGATAGCCAAAAACAGTCCTGTACAATAAAAGATCTGGAGGCATCACGATGCTTGACTTCAAACTGTTCAACAGAGCTACAGTGCTGAAAACAGCCTGGTATTGGCATGAAACAAACAGGAGGACCAATGGAACTGAATTGAAGACCTGGATATTAATCCACACACCTACGAACAACTGAGCAAAAAATATAAAATGGAAAAAAGAAAGCATGCTTAACGATAGGTGCTAGTATTCTTATTTTTTAAGAAATTTCAAAAGGGTAAGTATCTGGATTGTGGTGAAATGTATTAAGAATAAACTTTATCTGAGAGCAAATGAATAAACAAATCATAATATTGTACATTTTTTTGAGTATGTAGCAGATATTTTTGTCTACATTTCTAAGTATAGCCAACAATTCTGCACTGCCTTGGAGAGATGATAGTTTAGCAGGAAAACAGTGATCTTTGCCCAGGATCCATGTACTTTATTACCCTGGTATTTATCACCACTCACTGCCATAATAAGGAATCCCTAGATGGAAACACCTGATTTAGAGAATCTTGCTACTGAAACAAAGAAAATTTTCTAAGCTCTTTCTAAATTGAACATATTTTAATTTTAACATAAATTGTTCCATTTTCCTCCCTGAAGAATCTTTAATGAGTTTCTGTCATAGCTTATTCTCACTTCATGTTAGAATAAATTAACACTTCATTAAAATGCATTCATTTATTGGAAACAATGTTTTCCTTTGAGTAATAATTTTATTTGCATATATTCATTGTATATAGTAATGGGTTTTATAATAACACTTACATACAAATATATAGTGTGCTTTGTGTGGATTTCCTCCATCCCTAATTATTCTTTTTCTTTCATCCATTTCCCTTAGCATTTTATCTCTCAGTTTTGTATCTACTTTTTTTCCTTTTTTTTATTCTTTTTTACTTAAAATTTCCAACTGCTCCCCGTTTCCCATTTCCCTCCCCCTCCTCCCACATATTGCCCCCTCCCCCGCTCCCCTCCCCCTATCCCCACTCCACTTCTCCTCCCCCTAGTCCACTCCCCCTCCCTCTCAATACTGAAGAGCAGTCCAAATTCCCTGCTCTACAGGAAGACCAAGGTCCTCCCACTTCTATCTGGGTCCAGGAAGGTGAGCATCCAAACAGGCTACGCTCCCACAAAGCCAGTTCATGTATTAGGATCGAAACCTAGTGCCATTGTCCTTGGCTTCTCATCAGCCTTCATTGTCCGCCTTGTTCAGAGAGTCCAGTTTCAACCCATGCTTATTCAGTCCCAGTCCAGCTGGCCTTGGAGAGCTCCCAATAGATCAGTTCCACTGTCACAGTGGGTGGGTGCACGCCTCGTGGTCCTGATTTCCTTGCTCATGTTCTCCCTCCTTCTGCTCCTCATTTGGACCTTAAGAGCTCAGACGGTTGATACAAATTGGGTCTCTGTCTCTCTCTCGATCCATCGCCAGATGAAAGTTCCTGTGCCATTCTCCTTGGCCTCTCGTCAGCTCTCATTGTCCACCACATTCAGAGAGTCCGGTTTTATCCCACGTTTTTTTCAGTAGCAGTCCAGCTGGCCTTGGTGAGCTCCCAATAGATCGGCCCCCCTGTCTCAGTGGTTGGGTGCACCCCTCATGGTCCTGACTTCCTTGTTCATGTTCTCTCTCCTTCTGCTCCTCATTATAACCTTGGGAGCTCAGTCCGGTGCTCCAGTGTGGGTCTCTGTCTCTATCTCCATCCATCGCTAGATGAAGGTTCTATGGCGATATGCAAGATATTCATCAGTATGATTATAGGATAGGTTCATTTCAGGTTCCCTATCCTCAGGTGCCCCAATGAACTAACTGAGAAAATGGGAAGTACCCTACAACATATGGGCATAGGAGATCGCTTCCTCTGTATAACCCCAGCAGCACAAACATTAAGGGCAACATTGAATAAATGGGACCTCCTGAAACTGAGAAGCTTCTGTAAAGCAAAGGACACTGTCATTAAGACAAAAAGGCAGCCTACTGACTGGGAGAAGATCTTCACCAACCCCGCTACAGACAAAGGTCTGATCTCCAAAATATATAAAGAACTCAAGAAACTAGACTTTAAAAGGATAATTAACCCAATTAAAAAATGGGGCACTGAACTGAACAGAGAATCCTCATCAGAAGAAGTTAAAATGGCCAAAAGATACTTAAGGTCATGCTCAACCTCCTTAGCGATCAGAGAAATGTATCTACTTTTATGTCAAGAGTATATACATAATTTTCTGTATCTATATGAAATCAAGGATCCAGAATTGAGAAAAACACATGTACTATTTGTCTTTTGGGTTCTGGATTAATTCACATAAAAATTTAAAACCTAGTTGCATGCATTTTGACTGCAAATAAAGCTGTCACATTCTTTTACATAGCTGAACAAAATTTCATTCCATATAGAAATCAAATGGATTTTGTGAATAACTGTGCTGACAGAAGTCAAGTTCCAAGCTTTTCTATTGTGAACAATGTATTAATAAGAATCAAACAAAAGTGTACTTATGATAGGTTGATTTAGCGTCCTATGAATAAATACTCCAAGGTGGTATCGCTGGGTCATAAAGTAGAGGTATTTTTAGTTTTGTGAGGAAACCCAGTAATAAGTATTAAAATCTATAACTCAGTACAATACAAAAGTGCCTTGTGATTTTAGAATACAACACTTTCTGTTGTATTAAAATAAAAACACTTTCATATGTGTTAAAATAAAAATAATAATTAACATTGCATGTGCAAAAAGTCTAAATAACCAGAACACCATATACCATATAGTATATAGATACATTTTTATAAAGCTAGGTATTAAATGAAAGTCAGGGCCTGATTATTCAAAGAACAATGCTATCAGAACTCTATCACTGGCTCCATACTTTATATGTCTATGTTTGATTGTGTTATTTGTAATGTCTGTGTTTATTTATGCTATTTGTGTGTGTATATATATATATATATATAAATGTTGGTTTCTGTCTACCTATGATGTTTACATGCACAACATATACTTGCATATATGTTTGTGTGTGTTTATGTTTTTGTGTAATTGAGAGAGAGAGGAAGGGGGGGAGGGAAGGGAAGAGAGGCTCTAAGGGATAATAATAAAAAACAAAAACTACCACATATGAATTGGAGAAAACTCTGGAAAGATACAAAGAGAAAAAACAAGAAACAGAAACTTATTCCTACACTCAGGAATCAAATAAAATCAATAAACTGGAAGGCATCATATATATGTAAATTATCAGTATAGTAAAATGAGAGAAGAAAATGTATAAAATGCAGAAATAAATATGAAAAAGTATTAAAATAAAATTTAAAAAGAAAAATTAAAACAGAAGATTGCTGACAAGACACCTTGAGACAACAAACCACCAAGGATGCCATTAGGTTTGTGTTCTGCTGACCATCTGCAGCTGGTCATACAGACTACCCGTATGGGTAGTATTTTTGCCCAGTGAGATCCCCAGGGAAAAAATAAATTTTCATTTGGAAATGATTATTCATTGAAGAATAGTTTGGTTTAGGAATATGGGTATTTATTTATTTCTCCTTTCAGTTTAACAAGCCTGCTGGTGTGAATCACTGAATTACCAGTGCATGCTGCTTCAGTTTCTGAGTTTAAATGTGCATAGATCTTATTAATTTTTTCTTTTTACTGTTTTTATTTCACTGTACATTTATATCCACTTTCCTCCCTTCTCCCCCTCTTCCAATCTACCTTCTCCTATGATCCCCATGCTCCCAATTTGCTCAGAAGATCTTGTCTTTTTCTCCTTTCTATTTAGATCCATGTATGTCTTTTTTAGAGTACTCTTTGTTGTCTAGGTTCTCTGGAGTTGGGGATTATAGGCTAATTTTTCTTTGTTTTATGTCTAAAAGTCACTTCTGAGTGAATACATATTGTATTTGTCTTTCTGCATCTGGGTTACCTCACTCAATATGATTTTTTCTAGATTTATTCATTTGCCTGCCAATTTCAAGATGTCACTGTTTTTTCCTCCACTGAGTAGTACTCCTCCAAAATTATCAGAGAATTCAAGAAACTTGACATCAACAGAACAAATAATCCAATAAAAATGGGACATTAACTTAAACAGAAAACACTCAACAGGTGAATCTCAAAGGACTGAAAGACACTTAAGGAAATGCTCAACATACTTAGCCACCAGAGAAATGCAAATCAAAACATCCTTGATATTCCATTTTACAATGATCATATTGGCCAAGATCAAAAACACTGATGACAGTTTGTGCTGGAGAGGTGCTGTTGGACCATGGCCTGTATTCTGTCAAATATAAACAAACACTGATTGGCCAGTAGCCTGGCAGGAAGTATAGATGAGGTAACCAGATAGAAAGTAAAGGTGGGTCAAGGAGAACAGGAGAATTCTGGAAAGAAGGAAGACTATTCCTCTGCAGTTATGGGTCCAGACACAGAAGAAGCAAGATGTGACTGCCTCCCTGAAAAAGGTACTGAGCCATCTGGCTAGTATAGACAAGAGTAATGGGCTAATATAAGTTATAAGTGGTAATAAGAAGCCTGAGCTAATGGGCCAGTTAATTTATAGTTAATGTAGACCTCTGTGTGATTTTCTTTGGAACCTAACAATTGCGGGAACGTTCTTGGTCAAATAAGCAATGTTGGAAATGGATTCCATGTGAATCATTATTTATAAAACAAGTAATCACAACTAAAATAAACATTCTTATATCTTATATTAAACTTTCCTAATAAGGAATACAATGTGAGGGCATCGTGATATTTTAAATAATTTAAATATTTCAAAATATACAAAGGAAATTGGAGGATCAAAGAAGCAATGGATACTAATACACATTTAGCTGGGAAGAAAATGAATTGCTAGTGAGGACATACATAGTTACAATATAAAGGAGACTTATTGAGTATTTACCTGGTAGTTAAAATACTGTCTGTATGAATCACAATTTTTTGGTTAATTATCTGCTTGTCATTTGAAAACATATCTCAGAATAATCTTTATACCTTTACAATCAGTAGGATGATGAGAAAATTCTGTTCAACTACCAACAGAGATAAATAATAGAGAGTCCCTTTACAACACAGACCTCGAATAATTCATTAATAAATTTCAGTAAAAACGTGTATTTCAAGGCTGTTAGTATTAGCAAATCTTCCACATGGTAAGTATGGGAATGTGGTCATGGGTAATTTCCACATTATTATTATTATTATTGTATTTTCTCTACTGTCATTGTTTTTATTTCTCATGTATTGTCAGTATTTACCCATTGTCAGCCTATCCAATTCACAATGAAAACCAAACTATACTATTTCTTAATTATTTTAAAACCTAGCTCACATTTCTAATATTACAAAACTTACCTTACAAATTATTTTCTAAACAAATATGCTACTGAATATGTTTTAAGCTTTGGGGATTTTTTGTACACATGTAGCATAGCTAAATCTTATGATTTTTAATATTTGTCTTCTGGCTTAGGCCACCGGCACCTGCACAACTAGTGACTAAGCAACTTCACATGAACGCTAGGCAAGCTAGAACACGTTGTCTTCGTTTCTTTTGTTGCTGTGATAATAACACTGGCCTAGAGAACAGAAGTTGGAAAAGGTTTATTTGTGACACAGTCCATCATAGAGAGGAATTTATGGCAGGACCTTGAAGCCACCGGTCACATCATACCCACAAACAAGAATGTGGTGAATGAAAATTTCTGCATAGTTTCCTTTCCCATTTACAGAATCAAAGGTTGCCTGTCCAGGGAATGGTCATATCAGGCAAAGAAGATGGTTCTTTCTGTGTCAGTTTAATGTGGATTATCCCACACAAGCATGCTGAAGTCCCACCTCCCAGGTGATTCTAGATGTTGTGAAGTTGATATCACCAGACATAGCTCACATTTTGTTTGAAGAGTATAAGTTTTCTTTCAAATTTGTATATAAAACAAGATACCATCGCTATGTACCTTTGTAAATTACAACTGAGCATCTCCAATTAATATTAAAACAATTTTGGCAGTAGAGGAGGGTAAATGATGCTGCAGTCTACTTGACTTTATAATCTCCCTCTCTGTCTCTCTCTTTCACTCTCTCTTTTTTTTTTCCTCTGTTTCTGTTTCTCACTTCATATACCCTTCTTGGAAAATTTGCTTAGGTAGAGTCTAGAATTCTTATGAAGCTAGCCTCTCATTTTCAGAATGCTTATGAAATACCAACTAATTGAGAGAACCTGCTTCTTCCTTTCCACTTACAAATGTCATAGGCCAATATGTTCTATTATGAGCTGGCGACACGATCAAGGACCCTGTGGATTAATTAGAACTTTCAACATGAGATTGATATAGCGCAGAGGTAGGAAAATGGGGATATATTGCTGTTTCTTGGTAGATTGAATCAAAGCACATCTGGTATTTTCCTTAAAGAATGCAGAAAAGAACTTGTAGCAGATGGATAGCTTCATACCAGGGGATACGTTAATTTTCCTGACTGCAATTTTTTTTGATGCATCTGTGTTCTCTACAGACCAATCAAACAAGCTGTGGATAAGTTACACACACTTTTCAAATGTGTAATAATAGCACTAACTTTTGCATTTAAATATTAAATTTTGTTACCAGTTCAGTTTTCTTAAAGAATATTTGTTTCTGGGAATACACTTCTCCCATCCTACTGAAGTAACAGACTTCCAAGGTCAGGAATGCCAATTTTATGAAGGTCTGAGAAGTACAAAATATGTATATTCTGATGAGTTTCTGAGAAATTACTTACTTCTTGAAAGGAAAAATATAGAAAAATTAAATGAACACAGATAAGTTCACAAATAATAAGTTTCTTGATTGTCAGAAGTTAGTACTATTAATAGACAGTCCTCATCAACTATTCAGAACTAAAAGGGTCAATTGTCTTATGTAATATTCCATGAGTAAATTTCTAAGTCTCTCTTTGAGTGAAATTGCAAATTATAGAATACAATCTAGGTGTAAAACAGGACTTTCCCTATAGAAGCCAAAGATTAGTGTCTCCCTCAATAGCTTTTTACCTTGATATTTGAGTCATAGTCTCTCTTCATGAAATAGGAACTCATTAATTCTGTTAGACTTGCTGGCCAGTGAATTCCACAAGTCTACTTGTTTATGTCTTCTTTTGCACTAGGATTATAGATGTCCACCACCACCATGTGGTTTTTACATGTATGCTTGGATCCAAACTCAGGTTCCCTTCTTTTGGAATCACTTAATTGACTGAACCATCTCTTCTAACTTTATACATTACTTTTAATTAGGTAGAGATTTATTATTTTAATTATTAACTAATTTAACAAATACTTTTGTACATATACACTTTACTTTGCCTGTATGTATGTTGAAGAGGATTTTGCATCCTCTGGGACTTGAGTTACAGACAGTTGTGAGCTGCGATGTCGGTGCCAGAAATTGAACCTAGTGACTTTAGAGGAATTGTCTGTGCTCGTATTGACTGAGTCATCTCTCAAGCCCCTAGATTTCTTTCTTTCTTTTTTAATCATCCCAACAGATTGTGGGCCAGTTCTTCATGTCCTGAAGTCACCAATTAATTATCAATAATATCCCAGGAATTCAACCATTTATCATTTATTGCTCATGATATTCAATATGTCTACAATAGATAATTATGACGGTCATACATTTTAGATCATTTATGTTTTGACAAATTAATGTTCTTTCAGTTCATCTAAAATTGGTAAATAGTCTAGTGCCCTAAAGGACTCAGCAATTGTTAGGTTTTCCTCCCCTCATTTCCATCTCTCCTCCTGAGATATTGTGTATATAATACAGATAAAGCCCTTATAACACATGCTAGCCCAAAACACACCATAATGCTCTTTTATCTGCTTTCTGGTTGCTATGGTTTATAGCATGAATATATAGAATAGCCAGAATTTTAATGTTTTCACTAGCAGTAGAATGGTATGTTCATTACAGTCATTAATTAAATAATTTTGCTTACTGGAAGCATGGATATTATATAGTCAAAAATTACATATGTCATTAAAAGGTAACTATGTCTGTCTTTCTTAGGGTTATCCTTGTTTCCTGTCTTCTCTGGGGTTGCACACAATAGGCCTCTGGGGTGGGGCACAATAGGCTTGTTATCCTTTGTTTTCTTTTTCTTTTTTATTTAATATCCACTTATGAGTAAATACATAACATGTTTATCTTTCTATGTATGTTTTATCTCCCTCAGGATGGCTTTTCTAGTTCCATCCATTAGCTGCAAATTTCAAGATGTCTTTTTTTTTTTTTTTTTTTGCCACTGAGTAGTACTCCATTGGGTAAATGTGCCACATTATCATTATCCATGGGCACTCCTGGGAAGGGAAAGTAGACAAGATCTCCTTAGTAAATTGGCAGCATGGATGGAGGTAGAGGGTGGTAGGGAAGTGGTGAGAGAGCAAGAAGAGCAGGGATGAGAGCATGAGTGAGCAGGAAGATCTAGTTGGGTATAGGATGGAGAAGGAGAGCAAGGAAAGAGATACCTTGAAGGAGGAAGTCCTTGTGGGCTTAGCAAGACCAAGCACTAGGGAAACTACCAGGAAATATCAAGGATGATCCCAGCTAAGAATCTAAACAGTAGTGGATAGGGTACCTAAACTATCCTTCCCCATAAACATATTGATGACTACCTTAATTGTCATCATAGAACTTCATCCAGTAACTGATGGAAGCAGATACAGTGATCTACAGCTAAGCACCGAGACTGGAGTCCAGTCCTAGAGAGGGAGGAACAGTATTATTAGCAAAGGGGCCAAGACTATGATGGGAATACCCATAGAAACAGCTGTCTCAAGCTAGTGTGAGATCACTGACTCCGGACTGATAGCTAAGGAACCAGCATAAGATAGAAATAGACTCTCTGGATGTGGGTGACAGTTGGGTGGCATGGACAGTTTGTGAGGCCAGTAGCAAAGGAACCAGTATTTATTCCTAATGCATGATCTGGCTCTTTGGAGCCCATTCCCTATGAACAGATATCTTGCTTGGCCTAAATAAAGAAGGGGAGACTTTGATCTTCCCTCAAATGATAGGAAAAACTTTGTTCACTCTACATGGGAGGCCTCATCCTTTTTGAGAAGCCAATGGGGAGGGGGTGTTGGGATGGAGAAAGAGGAGTTGAAGGACTGGAAGGAGAGAGAACTAGGATTGGTGTGTAAAATAAGATTTATTTTTAAAAAAAGTTACTATGTCTTCCTATGTCTTGGTGTTTTATCCTCTCTTTTATACAAGAAATTAAAAGTATCACAACATTCATCATCATAGATTGTGACTTTTTTCAAACTATTCCTCATGTAATGAGATGGAATTAGTCTCAGCAACATAAACAAGAACACATAACAAGACATTGCTCAATCTTTCTGAAACTTATATATGGAAAGGGTAGTGGAGTATAAAATGTGCTGCATTTAACTAGTTTTGCATTCATTATTATATGTGTGGGCTTTGCCTTTGCAAATGAAGAAAAAATATTCAGTTGCTCTTTATGTAAATTTCAACATGTCCATGGTCAGATATTTTCTAATCTCTTAGTTGATGGAAAAAGGATCAAGACGAGAAATGAGGACTGAAGATTCCTTAATGTAATTGGGGAACTAAAGGAAGACATTCTGTATGATTGTATCTTCTAGAAATATCAGAAGCTACACATATGAAGGTTCACCAATGTGACCATCCAAATTTGAGCTCAACAAAGAGGACACTAATGACCATGGTAAATTCCACCCAAAAGTGCCTATGAGGTCGCTACTTACACAGAGTATTACAAGCAACTGGATAAAGCTGGGAGTGGCAAAGGTTTTCTTCCCTAGGGAAGAACACACCAATTGCTGGACCAGTGCCAATTGGTCAACCCTGAAAATGTTCATATAAGTCATGTTAAATGGACTTAACAGGTTACATTTGGAACTATGTACATATATATATATGTATATATATATATATATATATATATGTTATATAGTCATGCAGTAACAACTGGTGACACAAGAGGAAATGAAGTTGGAGAGCAATGAAGGGTATATGGGCAGGTTTAGAAGGCATGGGGAAATGCCTAAATTAAAATAAAATCTCAAAAATAAACAGAGATAACAGCCAAAAATACAAAGTATTTTCATATGCTATGTAGAATGATTTTGTGTAGATTGTGCCTTTGACTCTCACTCAGTTCCACTCAAATAACCTCAGTGGTTTTCTCTGTTTAGTGTTTTCACCTCCATGTTTCAGATTAATAATCACAAAATATCTGGGCACTGGATACTAGAAGCACTAGTAGTCCTGGGACAATTTGCCTAATACTTAATTGACAGCTAACATTAAGAATGTATTGAATACAACATGGATACACAGGATTCCAGAGTGCTTCAAGTCTAAGGCCAGATGATCAAGAGAACATACCATGTTATTTAGAAGCACTGTATTTTTAAGTATCATGAGTTGTTTATTTCTGGAAGTTTACACATAATATTTTCAGACTGAGGTTGGCCATGGATAGCAGAAATTCTAGAAAGTTAAACAACAGATAAGTAAGATTATTAGAAGTTCATAATCTCCAAGCTAAGATATAACTGCATTATAAAGATTTATTACAGTTCTCTTCTCCAGGGAATTCTAATTTGTTTTCAGTTGCTTTGATAAACACCATGATCAAAAGTAACTCAATATAAAGGGTTCATTAAGTCATACATGTTGGATTCCAACATCAGGGAAGCCATTGTAAGATTTTAAGGCAGGAGTTGAAAGCAGAAAGCTGCTTTCTGGCTTTTTCCCCCTGACTTACTCAACTACCTTGCTTATACGGTTCAGACATTCTTGCCTAAAGATAACACTGTCCACAGTGGACTGGGCCTCCAACATCAAGCAGCAATCAATTAACTCATAGACACGGCCAATCTGACCAAGGCAGTTCTTCAGTTGAGAGTTCCTCTTCTCAGGTGATTCTAGGTGTGTGTCAAATTGAATTACATGTGGTGCAAAGAATGTCATGCCACTTTCTAATGAATAGGCAACATCCGAGGCAGAAAGTAAATGAAGGCATCATTTGTCTATTCTATTCCTGATATCCTGATAATGAACCCCATATTCCCATATTAATAAGTTTTGCTACTTCAAGAAATTTCAGACATAATAATTTTGCTAGACTGTGGGTGAGAACAGTATTCATTTTAGTTAATATTAAGAAGGAAAATTAAAGAATAATGAGTTATTTTTTTGAAATTTTTAGTCAGTTGCCAACTAAATCTAGTCTCTACTTCTAAAGCTATAAACGTGAAATTGGTTTCCTTAGATGTGACTTCTTGTCATAGAGACAAGCTATAGAATTAATAATTACCCTATTTTTATGGAACAAAAAGTAGTTCCATATTTATGGTGGTACTTGTGCCGACTCCAAAATTAATATCATAATTGCAGCCCAAATAATGTAGTAGGAAAAAAGTGTGGTCACAAGAAAATGATACATTCACATTCATAAGTATAGAACTCATACCACTGAAATAATGAATAAAGAAGATGGAATGATTAAAGCTGTAGCCTTTTAATCTTTTCTTCTTGGTCACACACACATAAACAGTGAATGTCGACCTCTTGATCTTAGATTGCCCAACCTTCAGAACTATGTGAAACAGACCTTTACTTATATACCATAGTGATTTTGATGAAGATTGTCCGTCATGTAACAAAAGATTTTGTTGAATTGAAAGTTTTTCAGAATTTTACTGTTTCTGGTATAATCTACAAACAAACATTCAGTATGTCATCAAATTGAAGCTAATTATATTATATTTATTAATTTAATAATAATTTGGAAATAGTAAAAACTGTTATAACTTCATGTTATTTCGTAAGTAAGATAAAGATGGTATCTGTCATCAATTGTAATGTCTCACATTGATCCACAGCCCTTTGACTTTTCATCCTTACTTTATGTTTATCTTTTCTTTATTCAAACTATTTTGCCTATGATTTCTGGATGTAGTTGAAATAAATACATATGATCTATCACTTGACTTGTTCAAAAACATTCTAGGATTGAATCTACAAAATGAATGTTCTTAATTTTTGGAAAACTACACCAAATTCATTTTACTTGCAACGTGTGCTTAGTGATTACACTAAATGCCCTAGAACTTGCTGCCCTATAAGCACTTTCAAGAAGAATTATGCCAAATTTCAATATGTCAAGCTGTGATTAATCAACTTTGTTCCCCCAAAGATTAAATTACTACTGCAAAAGGTCAATAAATGCTAATGATTGTTATCTGGCCTTAAAGCTATGAACAGAATCCTTAAAAATGATTTAAAAGGAAAGTCATTTTGGAAGAAATTATCTGAAAAGTTAATGAATTTGTTACTTTTATTGTGAAAAACACTTTTATTTTTATTCAATAGATAATTTGTCAACGTCATAGTATTTTGTGCTAAGAAGAATAGAATTCATCATAAAGAGTAAACTTGTCTCTATCTTCATAAAAACATATTTAAAGAAGATGGGATTATATTCTTGTTCAGCAATGCCTACTGTGTGTGTAGGATGTGGGGCATACAGGCAGTTTCTGTAAGTAGTTCAATGTGTCCAGGAGACTAAAGACATTTTTAAGTGAAAATGCTTAATTTCTAAACATTCTGTTATAAAATATTTAATAAATAGTATTGTTTGAAATAAGGAATTCTTTATATCCATTGTATAAGTGAGGACTGAAAAATCCTGTATATGTATATGTAAAAGTGTATAGTTTGTTTGAATATCTATGTGTTTTATAAAGAAACATAATGGAAATGGCAAATGAATCATGAATTATGAGTAAAAATAAGTAGGTTGATATGTATATTAGCAGTTATAAAATCAGTTTGGAGTATCTATAGAAGGAATAGATGAAATGTTTAATAGATTAGCATAATAATTCTATAATGAGTCATCACCTTAAATAGGTAGAGAATTTGATGAACTTCTCTATCAAGACAATGACATGTAGATTCAGTGACTCATTATAGAAACAGAAACTCTGTTATATGCTGTGGAAAGTAATAGTTGCCAAAGAGATTGGAGGACACAGTTGTCTCATTATTATTGACATCTTTCTGATAAATGTTACCAAGATAAATTGTTATTTCAATATGGTATGTTGGCAGTAAAATTGCCTTTGTAGTTTCTGAGGTCACTCTGTTTGTAACTGCTGTGGTCACTATCACAATGGATGGTACTGGCTTTGTTTGTTTGTTTGCTTGCTTGCTTTTGTTTTTGGCAGTTTTCTTCATTTCCCACTATGCATCTGAGCCATCCAGTTTCTGGTTTATTGCCTTCTAGGCATTGTCAAGCATATCATCCCTCTAGTGGTTTGGGCTGCAAATCAGACAAGTTGACCATTCCCATAAGCCGTGAGCTACTCTTGACCTAGTGCATATTTCAGGCAGGAGAGGTTATAGGTTGTAGATTTTATTGAATGGGTTGTTGTCCCAGTTCCAAAACTGGGAGACTAGTCTGGCTTCTGAAGATGGTCACAATGAAAGGATTTCTAATAATATTTTGCTCTACTCATAGATTGACATCTAGCCCAATTATCATAGAGAGACTTCCTTCTTCAGCTGGTAGGAACAGGCAACAGAGATCCACAGTCCAACATTAGGCAGTGCTAGGGGAGTCCCACTGAGGGGGTAAGAAAGGATTGTTAGAGCCAGGGGTCAAGCACAATAACGGGGTTGACAGAATCAACAAAGCAGGGCTCACTTAAAAAGGCAATCATGGAGCCTACATTGGTTTTCACTAGGCCCTCTGCATACATGTTGTGGTGGTTTAGTTTGGGTATTTTGCTGGACACTTAACAGTAAGAGTGAGGGTATATATGACTCTCTTGCTTGCTCCTGAGACCCCTTTTCTCCTACTGGGATACCTTGCCCATTCATGATATGTACATTGATGCCTGGTCTTATTGCATCTTGTTATGCAATGTTTAGTTGATATCATGGGGAGTCCTGCTCTTTTCTGGAGGGAAATGCAGGATTAGTGGATATGGAGAAGAACAAAAGGGAGAGGTAGGGAGGCAGGGAAGGAGGGAAGGCTATATTCTGGTGTGTTGTAAGAAAAAAAAAAAGCAGGAAAATATGTTAATGAAGTTAATAAAAATAAATTGAAAAAGCGGTGGTACTGAAATATATTCACATTTAAGAGTAAATTAGAATGTTACGAGTAGTCACTGACGAAAAGAAATAGAAATGGTTATAATCCAAGATATGGAAAATGGAGAAGTCAATAGAAATGTTAATGGAGAAAGGAAAATCACATGAACCACACCCTTGTTCAAACAAATAAACGTAATGATGAGTGCAGAGACAGGAAGATAACCTTTGCCAGGATCGAGACTCTCATTGATTGTCTACAAAGACATAAGCAGCAAAACTATAAACACAGAAACAACAAATGCAGTTTTACCAGGTTTCATTTATACTTCTATGAATAATTAGTGAGGATGTCTTCAACTCACTTAAAATTCTTGAAGGAAAAAGAAAGAAGAAACTATCATTTTGAGAGTGATATGATGATATGGAACGAACTGAGAAACAGGATTTGGGAAGGATTGAAGGAGAAAGAGAGAATGGGGAAGTGAGGTAATTACATTTTAATTAACAATGTATGAAAAAGTGGAAACAAAAAATGTTCTATACCAAAGAAATCCACCTTTAATATTGTCCATACCTTCTAGTGGCAGATTATATAAAGGGCATCGGTGTATGCAGCTTTTGTTTTTTGCCTGTTTGTCCTCAAGTGGAGTTCCTTTCTCCATTAACATTAGAGCCTACAGGATTTTAGCATATACTAAAGAATAGATGTGGTGTTGGTGGGCTTCAAATGTGGATGGACTCTTAAAAGAAATCCCACACTAGCTCAGAATTGAGAAATAGATGGTTATTTATTTAGGGGTAGACTCACAAATCAGAATCCTCTGTTTGAATGGAGATCAGAAACAAATCCTGCAACTGGAAGAGAGAGGCTGGAAAAGAGGCCAACACATGCTCTACATCAGCACATATAGTATAAGAGGCCATGCCCCAGTGGGTGGGTAACCACTAGCTGTAAGACTTCCTACAGCAATGAGGCACTGCCCTTGTGAACTAAACAAGTACTAAATTTCTTTCGGTAAACAACAATTGATGGAGAAAGTGGAGTTTCACCTGTAAACCATTATAGGAAATCTCATATATTTATGTGATTTAAATAAATAAATTAACTTATTTGGGTGTCCCCCCCCCATTGCTAACTTTTTTTGTTCCCCAAGCAAAGATGGTCACATGATAATAAAAATTTTGAAGGTCAGGCCTTACATGATAAAATATTAACTATTCAACATTCAAAGTTGTATAAACTACCTTTCTCCACAGCTCTTATTTCTACTTGATTGCTGACATTTGGTGTTATGGGTATTTCTACACAGTTAAAAATTGATAATTGTCCAGCTTTCACAAGTAAGTATTTTAAGAAATTGTTATGATTTACAAATTCAACACATCACTAGAATCCTTATAAACCACAGGGTCAAACATTTGTAGAATATATATCTTCCACCCTTAAGAAACAACTTTTAAAAAAATCAAAAGGGGGAAACTACTGCTAAAGAAACTTTTTTTTTTTAACCTTACTTACTATACGTTTTAAGAATTTGCCCCATTGGGAACCTATTACTTGAGCTTCCTGACATTTTCAGGATGCTCAGCTTTACGTGTTGCCATTGCTTTGTCCCCTGTGGTAACACTGGTTAAACAACTGCATATCAGGATGAAGATTTTTAGACATTTTCTAACCAGTGGTTTGGAATTCAGGAGAAGACGTAACAGAAGGTATTGTGGATGCCTTAAAAGACATGGCTTCTTATTTCTGTTGGCAAAACATCACGCATAGTACTTTTTCATCTGGTGTTGTATGCATCCCACGTCTTTTGAAGCTACGCTTAGGAAGTAGACGGACCCCAACGTGAATAAATACCCTAAAATTAAAAAACAAAAAAGAGAGCGATATATCGGAACAGAGACAAAAGAATGACCTGTAGTAAACAATGCCTTGGGGAACTGTGAGAGGGGATCCAGGAAAAAGGCAGAGATTCTTTTACCTCAAGTGTACTTTGCTTCCTATATTGCTCTTGGATGTGATTCCGTGCCTCCTGTGACAAATATCTGCATTCAATTTATGGGACATGTTTATTCTTGTTGCATGCCAGAACATAGCCATAATACTCAATCTGGTCAATGCATCCTGAATCTGGATATGGCCTCCTGCCTTGCTTTCATGTTTTCCCAGATATAATCTATATACATTACAGGCAGTTGTGTTTAAGTGGTCTGCCCTGAGAACATTTTGGGAAAGGACTTCTCTGATAATATTTAGTATGTGCTTACTAATGTTCATGTACACATTTTTTTCTGATCATATTTTTCTAAATTCAAACAAGCATCATTTAATCATTGCTTTCTTTGTTACATTCATGTATATACTTAGACTGAAACTGAAGTAAGGTTGTCTACAGCATTACACAGCACTCCACTCCGTTATTTTATGTCCTCAGATTCCAGGTCCAGCAAACAAGATCTGCACAGGGATGCTGAAGAGTACAAATACACATATACACACACATATGTATATATACATATATATGTTCAATATATATGCTAACATGGAATAGTACTCAATTAATATGTGCATATATATGCACATTTTTAATAATAAATATATTACCTTGTAATAGTATCACCTTACCGCTCTGAGATATTATAGAATATCAAATTAAAAGTTCTGTTTTAGGTATTGATTACCTCTTCTCGATGTGTGAGAAGTGGGGTCCCCTATCCTATCTCAACATTACAGGCTATTTCATTACTCTTGGTTACCACCCTGAATCTGATGATCAAACACCACAGGCTGGAGTCACAGGAAAAGAACACATACAAATAGTTCTGGTATTCAAACTTCTTTGCTACTGGATACCTTTAATAATGCAGGAAGATTCTATATATTGTAATAAAAAAGAAAACTAATGAATCTACTCAGCTGTAAATACTATGATTTGCAGCAATGACAGGCTTGGAGAGACATGTTCACTTGAAAAAATTGTTGCATGAATAATATGAGAGACCCACTACTCTTTGATTGAATAAAATACCCACTCTGCATGGATGAAGTTTATGCCTGGAACCACTAAGGGTCAAAACTCCTTGTAGAGGTAGGTCATAGGCCCTAGGGGAGAATCCAATCACATATTTTTTTTTTTCTGAAAAGGCCAAGGCTATATATAACAAAAGAAGATGACATGAATTTGAAGAAGAGGAGAGAGGGGAATTGCAGGAGGGCCTGAAAGGAGGAAAGGATTCATGGGGAAATATTACTAGGTTATTTTGTTAAAAATAGTAAAAAGAATATAGAGGAAAATAGTTTTAAATTTTTTATTCTTCAAAGTAGGTCCCTTAGAGTGTTTGGCAATGATACCCACAAAAAAGAAGAGAGCATTACCATCTTAAGCACCAAAGCCTAACAATAGTTTTAGAATAGAACAGTTCATTATTTTGTCAAGGGTTGGTTATGATTTAAGAAACTCTGAAGTACAGAAATTGTATTAATTATCTCTTTTAATAAAGTGTCACAATATTTATGTCAAAACTGAAACAAGTTATTCCTTACATACTTTATACTTGACTAGCTATTGAAGTAGGAACTCCAGCTGAAAACAGAGGCTCTAACCATAGCGTTTTTCATCGTGTGTATTGGTGAAGGGATAGGTGTCACCAGAAGTTGATATTAGAGATAAAAATTTATTGGAAAATGTAATGTGATGTGGATTTCTTACTAAGGACATTTTAAGGGTAGGGAGTATAATATTTGCCTAAAAGATCTTCACAGAAAATTCTATAACTAATGCTCAGAGTGCTTAGTTTGTTTTCTACATAACTGTGATTTGCTCAATATTTACTTTTAGGTTTAAAGAAATACTGCTATTATTTATTCAAACTATTAATATTAAATTTTCATATATTGGAAATACTATGAAGAAATATATGTTAGAAAATTATCTTATTTGATATATGATTTTATTACTTTCATTTAGCCTATATTATTTTCATTTCGTGAAGTGAGCATGAGTGTTTCAGGTGAACTAAAGGGAAATAGGAATTATACTCGGTGCTATAGGTTCAAATGATTTACATATATGGAGTGTGTTTAAGTTAGTAATTCTAAGACTTATATCTAGGTAATTGGACCACAGATTTATTGAAGAAAAATTTCTAAACACTTAAAACTCCTTAATGTGCATTTTTTTTGTTCAACGTGTTTATACGGTACTTTTAACTTCACCAATATTCAGTTGAATTTCTTTCTAACAATATATCCAGTCTCTCAGAAAAACTATGTATGCTGTACTTTTGTAGCTTCACCATCCATTCTTAGAATCCATGTGCGCTACCTCCAGCAGCAGTTGCCTGAATCATCTACACCCGCTTTCTCAATGGTTTTAATTCTGTCTTCCTGTCTTAGAGTCTATTTCCAGTGTAACTTTAAATATGTCTTTTTAAATGTAAAAGCCATGGGACTCAGTAATTCTTATTACTTCTTATGTATTTTTGAGTTTTACACACACATATCCTGCTGTTTCTTGCTCACATCTATATTTATTTAGGATTGAATTCTTGGCATTAGATAACCTGTCAGGAAGCTCATTTCTAAGAATGCTGATTTTGCCTCTCTAAGCAGTCATTAAGTACCTAAAGATCTTCATCTATGGATAGATAGGGTGTTGTGAGTTATTACCTACTCACACTGGGGTGTCATCTGGTTTTGTCATATATAGATCTTCTCTTTATATCACATTATTCATTTTTCATGGTCACTGTAACCTGTCCGACATATAGGAGACCCTGTCTTATGATAGAACATCTTGTCCTCTGAAACTTACAATCATTCTGTCTCCTCTTCCCTTGTAGGCTGTAGGAGTTGTGTTGGATGTATGTCCATCAGGGCTGGGAACCCTATGTTTAGTTGACCTCTGAATTTTGTACAGTTGTATATTACCATGATAGTTTCTATCTACCACAAAAGCAGCTTAAAAGGGGCTTCTTGATTGAGGGACAATGTGCTTGTTATTTCACAATAGACATTATCTAAATACATTCTTATTATTTTACTGAAAAGGCCTGGCCATTTGAAATTATAATTTCGAATGTCTCTCCAAATCAGGGATATTTTACTAGCAGCTAATCAATAACAGTTAGTAGAGAAAGAAATGGATCATCTCAATAAAACAACTTCTGCATAAACTAGAATGATCGGTTTGGATAGTATGAAATTTGAGAAACACTCTCTAAATGAAGTCAGTGTCACAACTCCTAAGCCTTAGAAACTAAGGGGTAATTTTCCTCTAATTTCCCACCTGTTGCTCATCCTCTCTGCATAGTCATCCTGGCTTCATCTCTATCTGAGGAATGCCAGGGAAATTTTCATATTTAGACCTATGTAGTAATTCTTACTTCTATTTTGAATTTTTATTTCTCAAATACTCTGTCACTAAATACCATCTTCTCCAAAGGGTTAACACTCATATGTCTTCTAGTACCACAAATATTTTCTTTTACTAGAACTGCTTTTCTGACTTGAGTGCTCATTAATTATGTTCATAATTTTTACATCTTTATAGATATAGCCTATATTTGCTGTTGTGATTATTTCGTTTCTTTTCTCTCTTACCAAGTAAGTCCTTAAAGAAAGACATCTGTGTTAGGCTTGATTCCAGATTTCTGCTAAGCATCTGACAAACTCAAACTCAAATGGACATGTTTCTATTGAGCTCATCAGGTGTTAACTTCATCTATTTTCTTTTCATAGAAATTTACAGCACACATTTTGCTATCTTGACATATCTGTCCTTCGTATGTGTTGGCATTAAATATATCCTTCTTTGTTTGTTTATTTTACTTCCTATGTGGAAATGACTTTACTCCAAACATTTTAAATTTTTTTTTTGCATTTTTTACGTTCTAAGTTGGTGGTATAAGTGACATGCAGAAGATTAAAACAAGAAGATAATTAACTTACTAAACAAATAGGATTAGAACCCAAACCCACTCTTTCATTCTTCAGAATTTTAAGGCTTAAAATATAATAATACCACTATCTTACAACTGTCCATTTACATATTTATATCTCAGTAAAACAGTGTAATGTAGGTCATTACTACTCCAGCAGGGAACAAGAGTCTGGATATTGGAGACTGATTAGCAGCTAGGCTGCACTTGTTAACATGCAGACCCTTGAGTGAAGATTACATTTGCATATTTCTTTTCTTGTCCTGGATGACACACATTTCTCTTTGCCTGCCTAATACTATTATCATGTTTGAACATCCTTGTCCTGGGAATTAATTTTTTACAGTTCTTTCTGTTTTGCTCCAGTTCTTCACTCCACTTTTGATTCTTTTAACTTTATGCCTATATAATTCTGTCATTAGCCAGTTAATTGTTCAAAAACCACTCTCTTTGATGTTCTTTTTATAAGTTTGTGCTTTGTGTTTAACTCCTCAGAGAGCATGTAGTTAGAATTTGACCATGGAATGCAGTACTGTTTTTAATATTTATGAATTTCACTCATCCCAAGTTCCATTTCATATGGCATGTTTATTGTCTTAAACATTTAAAACTTTGAATTCCACACTTTAGACTTTCATTTCCACTTAGAGAAAAGTTGACTTGCAAACACTTTCAAGCTTAATATCTATAAATCCTAATAAATGCACAGGTTTATTATACAAATATATAGGAGATGCCTCTCAACAAGATATATGTGTATATAAAAGTAAGTGTAAGATATATAAGTGAATGATTTGCTTTCAGTGTGAGTTTCCAAGAAATCAACAAGACCAAAATGTAGAAAAAAAGGTAAAAACTGTTAAAAACTAAGACACTGATTTCAAAGAGTAGAGAATAGTAAACACAGGTTAAAGGTAATTTTGTAGACTTTTTGCTCAGTTGGGATTGTAACAAACACTCTGAAAGTTTCTTTTTATTTCTGACATTCAGTAGAAAGAACTCTAAAATGACATATTTATACCTTTTGACCACTATATTAAAGGGAAATTTAAAAACAATGGCTACAGCATGAAGCATACTGGACACTTTTGCTTTTGGTACTGCAGCCTACTGTGATAATATTTCATTCTTATCACTCTGAGGACACAGAAATTTTCCTTTCCAAAGGCTATTCTGAAGAATAAAGAATTGGAAAAACTCTCTGTCCATAGATATTAACAATAGATTGAGAGATACTAAGGCAAATCAATACTTCTTGAAGAAATGAAAAGAACAGTTGTATACTTGTAGAAACCATTACTTTGATTTTGTAGAGAACTCAGTTACAGGAAGTATGAGCCCAAACCCAAGAAAAAGTAAATAAAATTATGTCAAGTGTCTTACTCGCTATGAGACATCAAGCATAAAGAGAAAACCTATAGGCTTCACAATGAAAAAAATACTGATTTCAAAGAATGCTGATCAGAAAAGAAGCTTTACATCAGCAGTGCATGAGTTATATTTGCTTATTAGGAATAATTGCCCTCCTATCCTTTTTTCTTTAAGCTCTTTAGCACTGAACACATAGCATATATTGTTTCCTAAATAAATACTTTTTCAAAATTCAGTTTCAATTCTTTGGGAAAAATGGTGCCACTGACTTCATGATATTTTGAGGTATGCATTAAATTATTGAAATACGACTAATGGTTCCCATGAAACATTCAGATATTGAGTGACATCCAACTTTAAACAGCCTCTTGTCACTCAGTATTGAGTGATGTCTACTTGCGACCTACTTGTTAGTTCTTCTCTTTCCTTCCTTATTCCTTAATGTTACATGACAATATACATTGGGCATTTATTACAAAAATCAAAGAGTAGAGAATAGTAAACACAGGTTAAAGGTAATTCTATGTGTCATTGGACATATTAATGAACTATCTATCTTTCTGAATAAGTTAGTAGTTATTTAAGTGAAAATGTCATTCCAGCTTTAAATATTATATATTTCTGGCATCTATTTGGCCTCATCTTGATAATTTGCTGTATTCTTTTGGGAGACAGTGTGTTCTTTGAGTTTTCAAGCCTGATTTATTATGAATAAACAAGAATAAATTCGTAAATAAGCTTTACTCGACTCCTATACTTTAAATTTCTAGACCTAAAACATATGAAGATATGAAGTCCATGTCAACCTACCAGGAAACAGGAGCTGGAAACCTTCATTATGATAATAAGACTGTGAAATTTCATAAGAAAAAAATATTTATGACTTCCAATGATTGCTGTACTATTTCTAGAATCTAATACTCTTAATAATTATGGTGTTGAGTCTATAATTAAATATGAATATATTTGTCTATACAGGTGGTAACCTTTTTTTTATACTTCGTGTTCCCTTGTCATATAATTTAGTATACCTTAATTGTAATTTATTGTATATATCAGTAGATGAACTGCTGACAATATTAATGGAAATGTGTATTAGCAGGAAGAGTGATGATTATAGAAATGGGTACATTTCTGTGCCAATTTACATGCATGAGGAACTGGGAGACAGCTTGGTGGATGAAACAAAGGCAGTTTTCCCCTAAATTTGGAAGAGTATTATTCTGTGGAACCCATCAGACATGTTACATTCCTATGCAGTAATTGAGAGAAAAAGTGGAGTGAGCTTGAAGCTTAAGGGAACTTGCTGATAGTAATGAGTGTTGATGTTTAGATTCCAGCAATCAGCTCTACATAATAGTCTAGGTATTCCCAAATACCTATAATTCTACCCATAATAGATCTATTGCACTCTTCTTGCCTCTGTATGTACAAATGTGCATGCATACACATAAATAGATGCACTTTCCAATGTTATCTAATTTTTAATATGCATGAGTAAATCAATGTTTCTCTTCCTTCTCCCTCCCTGCCAGGCCTGTGTATTATCTCCTGCCTTGCCATTCAGATCTTTATTAAACCTATCAGAAGACACCTGAGACAGAGACACATCTCTACATCTGATAATTGAATGAAGTTTACATCAATGTGAAGTATTATAAGAGATGCATTATAAAACTAATAAAAAAATAGAAGAAATGAATTAATGTATTGAACTTCTATGTGGTATGAAGCATATCTGTTGGATGAATTCAGAATCATTTTTCTTTTCCTTTATATCTTCTATACAAAATACCAAACTCTGTAAGCAAGATTATGCTTAGTAAAGCTATGTCTATTACAACTTAATAAAAATTGGATGTCCAAAAGCACATATTAAATTGTTTTTTTGGCAATTTTCTAGCCAACTTGAAATCAACACTGCCATTTGTTCATTGATTGATTGACAGGTTGATTGATTAATTCATTATTTTTGTTTATTTAATGTATTTATTTATTGTGGTTGTAAAAATGATCTTGAATTGATTTTTTGTGGCTTAATAACTAATTGGACTTCACACTGCTTCACTGCTACCCTTCATCATATAATTAAGATGACAGCATTCTATATTATAGTTCCTTTAAGAAAGTTCTCTGGATATAGACTAGTTTTGAAACTCCTAGGCAATGAAGACATTATCACCAAAAGTCATATTCTACTGTGCTTAATGATTTTGCTTCTATTCTGTCTCTTAGTGGCTCTCTGAGGGCTCTGAAAAACAGAGTAGAGACAGAAAGTAGCAACTCTAATGGAGTTTGTCTGTGCAGATGCCCAGATTCACTGCCTCCCTCAGATCATACCACTCACAGGTTGTCTTGGCCATGTCATCACCAATTCTTTTGGAGTCTGACCCAGGTTACTGACATTGTGGACCAAGGCAAATACAGAGCCAACCTTGCCTCAGGTACACTTCAGGCACATCTCTTACATCTCATTTGGGTTGAACTTGGGTGACATCTTGGAGGCAAGACGACTGGTGTCCGATGCACCTAGATACTGGATGACTGTAGAGAGTTGCTCTGTAGCATCCTTAGAGCTAAAACCCAAAAGTAGAACTGCTTTTTAAATGCCTGTATATTTGATTATAGGTTCTGATCTTTTGTGATTATTAGGAAAGTATCTGCTAGTAACTTTAAAATCTGACTTTCTTTGACTATCTAGTAGGTTTTCCTTATAACCAGTGTATCATAGTCTCATTTCTCTTTTGCCCTCTGTGATTTGCATCAGTTCAATCCACAAATGCTATTTACAGTTATGTAAAGAAAAATGATGTAGACAATTAATGGTCATTAACTGTAAAATCAAAAAGACTGGAAAACATTTGGCATGTGTTTTCGCACATTTAATAACAAATGATTATGCTGGTTTTCTAAAATACACAAAGGGAATGTTTTTAAAGTAGCGAATGGAATATACCCATAATATATTGACCACACATTTTTTGTGTTTTTATTCTTCTGAAGGTTTTTTTTTCCACACATGATTTTAATTTTTTACTCAATTTATGTGGTAAAAAGATCCATTCTAAAATAATATCTTCCCTCTGCATTAAAATTCCTGTAGGGGAATATTTGGAGGGTAATATGACCAGAATGTAGTTAAGATTCAGATCCACATGATCCACATGTGCCTCCTGTAATTTCTCTTCAAACAAACTTAATTCTCAGCTTCAGCTGTTAATTCCCTGGGACTATTTAAGTCTTTGCCACCATCTAAGGTTTTGTTTAAATTTGAAGGGGTGTCATTCCAAAAGAGGGTGTAGATTGAAAATGTTCCTAGCAACCTTTGTAAGTCATTAAGAGTCTGCAATTGATTGCTCCTAATTTGTACGTTTTTGGTTCTTATGGGTTGAAACTGGACTCTCTGAACATGGCGGACAATGAAGGCTGATGAGAAGCCAAGGACAATGGCACTAGGTTTCGATCCTAATACATGAACTGGCTTTGTGGGAGCTTAGCCTGTTAGGATGCTCACCTTCCTGGACCTAGATAGAAGTGGGAGGACCTTAGTCTTCCCGCAGGGCAGGGAATTTGGTCCCTCTTCAGTATGGAGAGGGAGGGGGAATGGAGTGGGAAGAGGAGAAGAGGAGTGGGGATAGGGGGAGGGGAGTGGGAGGAGGGGGCAATATTTGGGAGGAGGGGGAGGGAAGTGGGAAACGGGGAGCAGGTGGAAATTTTAATTAAAAAAGAATAAAAATAAATAAATAAATAAAAGAAAAAAATAAGAACCAAAAACATACAAATTAGGAGCAATCTTCTGAAGGTTTTATATAAATACAGTTAAAACAAGAATTTAGAAAATTGAGTAAAAATATTACAAGATTTAAGAGGTATGTGATTTTCAAACATATACTTACTTAACACAATTTATACTTCCATGAATAGTTTTAATATGCCAATATTAAGTACTTGTTAAGTATGTAACAGTAGATTATAAAATTTGAAGCTCCAGGCTTGCTGATTTTAGGGCATTTTGTGCTGTATCCCAAAACAGAAAAGAAAATGATAATTTGCTTTAACTTCACTTTACTCAACACTTCTCTGATGCGCAATAGATAAAGTATAAAAGCCTGATTACTCATGTACTAAATAAAGTGTGTTCAATTACAAATTTTAGGTACTGACCTCAAAACAATTATAGTACTCAGTTGAATGTAATTTTCTTGCTAATTACCTGAATAAATTACTATGCATACTCTACACTGCTTTTTGATTTTCACTTCCTATTGTTTGTTCTCAAACCTGACAGTCAGCACTCTGAACAGGCTTTTCATTGTAAGCATTTCAGTTTCTTTGATGGAAATGAATGGTTTGATGCGATTTCATTATGTTCACTGACAAGTGGTAAAATAAAAAGTGACCATCACTTTCCTAAAGTCGTTATCTACTGCCATTTTTTCTTGTACAAATATCCAAAAACAAGGACCTAAAAAAAAAGAGAATTTATTTGAAAGTTTAGCAAACAAACATAAATTGAAACACTTAGAAGTTGGCATTGTACATAGAGGGTATACACATGCTTTTTTTAAGTAAAATTTTCTAAAAATGTGATGGATATTTGACAAGTCATTAAGTTTAAGTTTGATAATAGCATTCATATAGAAGATTATTCTTTCAGAAGGTTATAAGCACTTATCTCCAAATTCCCTGGCTTAAAAGATAAGAAATATTATCGTGAGCAATACGGATTATTCCTTAGTGATCTGCTTATTATTTCAAAACTTGAGAAGAGAGAAAATAATATCATCTTATTGGTCTTTAAATAGACATATATTAGTACATAAATGGAGAATATTTTAGTCTATGGATTTATTATTTTTAATTTGAACAATTAATACATGTATTAAATATATTTTATTAACCACTCCCAATTATTTCCTGTAAGTCATCCAAGATCTATCTTATTTTCCTCATTTCTTTCCAAAATACATTAAAAAATAATCTATTGAATATAACCTATGTTTCCTATATACTCATAAGGCCATACAGTGAAATATAGGTATCTCAGAGGGACCAAATGCACAAAATAATACTAACTCCCTCTACTCAGGAAACATCAAACTTTCAGTAGCACCTTACACAGGGGTGTTGGGAGCAGTGAGACCTCAGATCCTGAATTTCTTGTAATCCCCTGATCTGAGTGCCTACAGCTGCTCTGAGTCTGTGACTTTTCCCAGTATTTCCTGAGGGGGCCGAGCTCCGGCAGGAACTCCTGAAGGTCTCCTGCTCAGAGCAGCTGTAGTCACTCAGATCAGGGGATTACAAGAAATTCAGGATCTGGGGTCTCACTGCTCCCAACACAAGGGAGCTAGCAGGTTGGTTGATGTGATCTTGTGAAAATATCATCTGGGTATCTATTGCTACTGCATGTTCATGAATACACACAGTTCTTGACATGTACAAAAAAAAAACCATACTTTCTTTTCAGTCCTCTGCAATCTCTGGCTCTTCCAATCTTTCTAGATTCTCTTCCATGATGGTTCTGAGCTTTGTGGGAATGGATGTGATAAAAGTGCCCCATTTATAATGAAATACAGTGAAGATAATTATTCTCAGCATGTTAACCAGTTGTGTCTGTGTTAAATATCATCTGTTACACAAAGAAACTTCTCTGACTCTGATGAGGTCTGGAAGATACATTAACATAAGCGATTTGAATTTAGAGGTCAATTGATATTATTTCTACTTAGGAAAATAAGAGTAAAAGGTTCAAACTCATTGCCTGTAACCTCTACAATGATGGCTTTTTAATGGCTAGATTTAGAGGATCATATAAATATTTCCTCTTGTGAAGCAGGCCTCATATTCAATCAAAAACCGAATAGTCATTTATGTAGCTATGGCACCCATAGGTCTACTTTTCCCAGCTGGCAGTTATTGTAGCTCAGAGTGCAAGACATGATGAATTTTCTCTCAAAAGCAAGTATATGATTTTATTGATTCTAACAATAAAGATGAGTCTTTATTAGAACCATTTTGATTTATGTATCTGCTGCAATTAATGCCTGTTGTATCCTCAGCAATAGTGTGTTACAATCAAGATTCACGAGGCGTGCACCCACCCACTGTGACAGTGGAACTGATCTATTGGGAGTTCTTCAAGGCCAGCTGGACTGGGACTGAATAAGCATGGGTTGAAACTGGACTCTCTGAACATGGCGGACAATGAAGGCTGATGAGAAGCCAAGGACAATGGCACTAGGTTTCGATCCTAATACATGAACTGGCTTTGTGGGAGCTTAGCCTGTTTGGATGCTCACCTTCCTGGGCCTGGATGGAAGTGGGAGGACCTTGGTCTTCCTGTAGGGCAGGGAATTTGGACTGCTCTTCAGTATCGAGAGGGAGGGGAAATGGACTGGGGGGAGGAGAAGAGGAGTGGGGATGGGGGAGGGGAGTGGGGGGAGGGGGCAATGTGTGGGAGGAGGGGAGGGAAATGGGAAACGGGGAGCAGTTGGAAATTTTAATTAAAAAAGAATAAAAAAAATGAAAAAAAAAAGATTTGGTAAGTAAACAAGAGCAATAATAGTAGCCAGTACTGTTTTGGAAGTTTGGGGATGTATTGACCAACATGATCAAGTGTTTTTCTCTTGATCAACTTTATGGTCATGGGTTCATCTGTTAATCTGTGAATTTTTCTTGATTCTGATGTATCAAATTAGGGTGTCCTACCCTTGTTTGAGTTAAAACACCAACCCAGCCATCCATATAATCAAAGAGTCTGGAATGTTTGGGTAAAGCATCACTTTAGCTCCTGGCATTCATTATCCAAAGAGTCTGGAACATTTTGGTAGAAGTTTCATCCCAAGCCCCCTCCCCTGGGAGTTACCCCAGTCTAGATTCCATCACTGAGAAAGTCTGCCAAATGACAACCCCTCCCAAGAGATACTCAAGATCACTCGCAAAGGCTATTTAAAATGCCCCCAGAGCACAAACATGGGGTTTTCCAATTTTCCATTCCCATATCCTCTTTGGGGGGCTGAAAAGCAATCCAGGAGCATTGTTATTCATCAAACGTAGGCTTTTACTAATTTGATTTGATTTGGTCTGATTCGGATTATTGTGTCGGTGGAGAGGCTTATTGGGGTACAGAAACTTTTCATCCATGAACACTGAATATTAAAGTACATCAGTCAAACATCAAATGATGAAGTTCATTTGGTCTTTAAATAGAATGACTACTAAAATTCATTCAAAGAAAATTTTAAACTTACCAAAATAACTCATATAATTAAACAATATAATTCTTCCTTTCACATACTTTTCAGTCTTATCTTTGTTCCTTTTACCACCTTTCTTGTTCTGGGATCTGAAACATTTATTGTATTACAATTATGGCATCAAGAATTAAGATTGAAAAACATGTGGTATCTAGTAAAAGAAGTATTTGTTTTACACATTTTTTTTCCTGTTCTTCCTGCTTTTCTTCCTTTCATGCAATGTATCTTAGGCTTTCTATTTCTGTGATAAAGCACTTTAACAAGTGTTCCATCAACAAAAATTAAGTTGAGAAGAAAAGGGTTTATTTGGCTTATACTTCAGGAAAACTGTTCATCACAGAAGAAAAGTCAGGACAGGAACTCAATCAGGAAGGATTCCAGAGGCAGTAGCTCCTCCAGAGACCACGGAGGGGTGCTGCTTACTGGCTTGCTTCCCATGACTTGCTCAGCCTGCATTCTTATAGAATCTATGACCACCTGTCCAGGGATGGCCCAAAAAATCATGGGCTGGGCCCTCCCTATTGATCACTAATTTTCAAAAATGCCTAGCAGGAGGATCTGATAGAGGGATTTCTTCAGCTGAGGCACTGCCTTCTCCGATGATTGTAGCTTTGGTCAAGATGATACACAAAGCCGGGCGATGGTGGCACACGCCTTTAATCCCAGCACTCGGGAGGCAGAGGCAGGCGGATCTCTGTGAGTTTGAGGCCAGCCTGGTCTACAAGAGATAGTTCCAGGACAGGAACCAAAAACTACGGAGAAACCCTGTCTCAAAAAATTAAAAAAAAAAAAAAAAAAAAAAAAAAAAAAGATGATACACAAAACCATCCAGGATGAAATCCTTTCTTTCTTTCCTTGTTTTGGAGATAATATTATGGTTACATTTCTCCCTTCCCTTTCCAAATCCTGCTATACATCTCTCCTGGCTCTCCTTCAGACTCATTGCCTCTTCTTTTCACTAATTGCTTTTCCATGGAGTTACGTCAGGTAGTCATCCTTAAAGTCTCGATTGTAATGTTTGTTAAACCTGCACCATGTCCCTAAAGTAATGTTTCACAAAGCACAGTTCCTAAGGGTCTAATACTTTTTAATCACTTCAATGGAAAAAGATATTTATTTTGCACCAAATATGTTCAATCAGTTGTTTTACGTCTAGACACCAAACTAAATAAAACACAGTTTCTAACAGAGAGAATCTCACAGCCTGAAGGGTAAAGGGTATAGACTTCTTCTTTTTGACATTTCCATTTATCTTTTCTTCATTACAGAAGCCCTGCCTTGGTGTTTATTCTTGAAAGTATTCTAGGAGGCCTTAACTTGCCACAGGCTTGCAATTGGGATCACTGTGATATAATTCTTGTTGTTAGCAGCAAATGGACCTTATAGACCAATTTTAGTAGTGCAATTGACACAGATCTCACAAATTTAGGTTCTTTTGATGTGCCAGATCTACTGAGTGAGACTTTTGAACCCTATGCTTTCTCACACCAATAATTTTCCTTGTATTCCAACATCTTTCAAAGGTGTTTAACCCTTTGACTTGATGGTAAACTAAAGTTTGGCATTCTTGACATTTTTTTTTTATTGGTAGGCCCCATAAGTATACCAATCTAATAACTCAAAACTTTTTCCCTGCCTGTGAGGTTACTAAGGGCAGTCTTTTTTCTAGTGTTTTCAGCTTAAAATTTAACAAAATTTAACACAGGTCTTAACAAAATAGACATATTTTTATTGAAATATTAAGAAAATACATGAACTGAACATTGGAAATATCCATCAATCTCTTCTGTCCATGTTGATTGTTTTGTTTGTGTAACACTCACAGGCACATGACTGTTGAATTTTGATAGTGTATGGGAGTGAGCAACTCTTCTCCATATTTATTATCTTTTATTTTCTTCAGTTTGTCCTCCTGCAATTAATACATGAAATGAGTGGATTTATTGTACTTGGCAATAAAACTATAAAATCACCACAAATTATGAGATCAGAGTATCCTGATGTGATATTAAGAAATGATGATGGGTTAAGGAATTAATGAAACGTAATAGTGATGCCTGAAGAAGTTTGAGAGCATAGACTACAAACCACATTTCAAATGCATGATACAGTATTTCCTATTTGGAGAGTAAAAGAAAAATTAACTTTGCTTTATAAAAACATTCTCAATATGTGAGAAAGAAGATTGACATCATGTAACAGTAATTATGTTCAATGGTTGGCCTGCTGAAATCATTTAGGAAATTGTAATGAGATGAACATTTCTATGAAGTTCATTCTGCTAAAAAAGAAAAGAAAGTTGTATGTTACAGCATGGGTAGGAGAGAGATGCCCTCCCATGCCTTTCAATGCCTGAAGAACTGGATAGCTGGCCCCAAGGTCATAAGAGTGAGAGAGATGTTCCTGACCCTCATCATCTCCATCAGAGCTATAGTGCCTGAGCAACACAGAAGAGCAGGCCATGAAGGTGTAGGTGTGGGAGAACTGACCCTGAGGCCAAAAAAGCAGAACTGATCCAGTTCCTTCACCATAGCTGCAGGGGTGAAATAGCCAGGGCCATGCTGGAGAGAATTCTCGGGTGGTGAAGACAAGCCGAGAGCAGAGGAGCTGAGCAAACCTTTCCACTACCCAGACTCAGAACCAGGCATGTGTGTTGGCCCTTCCCAACCAACATCTACCCCAGCTGTGATCTGCCATAGCAGGTGAAGAGACCAGTCCTGCAGACACAAAGCTTCAGGATTTCTGCAAGCTAGGGCAACAGCAGATTAACCAAATGGAGTTCCAATAGGGCCAAACATCGAAAGCAAAACAGAAGCTAGAAGCCTCAAGTCAGACCTTTGACTCTTTGCATGAACACTTGCATGTAAAGATATATGAATAAAAGGGTTTACTGCATGGTTACTGTGTCACACTACAGCTTCTATGATGACATTGATTTTTTTCATTCTCTCTCTCTCTTTTTTTTTTTTTTTTCTGTTCACATTCCTACCATAAACAAGACCTCACTTTTTTTTTTTTTTGGTTTTTCGAGACAGGGTTTCTCTGTGGTTTTGGAGCCTGTCCTGGTACTAGCTCTTGTAGACCAGGCTGGTCTCGAACTCACAGAGATCCGCCTGCCTCTGCCTCCCGAGTGCTGGGATTAAAGGCGTGCGCCACCACCGCCCGGCTTCATTCTCTCTTTTTAAAAAATTTTTTTTCTTGTTTTTTCCTGTTATATTTTATTTTATTTTATTTTGGGAAAAGGTTGCAAGGACAGAAGGAAGATATAAATGGACAGGGAAATGAATGTGATGAGGATGGGTGATGTGAAAGGCACAAAATAAAAAGACAGTTAAGAAAAGATGCTGTAATATAAAAATTGGTTTATATCTTTTAACAAGTGCTCTTACTAGGAGGAATTATTAGAGTCTTTCCCATGTTTTTGAAAGGCATCAATGCCATTACACATCAAAGGGGTCTGAGAAAGACAGAATGAGTCAATGACGCTAATTAGACAAGCGTACCGCGTAGAAACAAAATACAAGGCTGTAACCTTGAATTACTACTTTCATGAAAAAAATGTTACCCTAGCAATACTTATTTTTTATTTGAGAAACATATGAAAGCAATCAAGTATTGTCTTATTTGTTCATTATTAGCTGAATGTATCAAACTAAATGCTTTATATAGTAATATTAATAAACAAAAGTGACAAAATTTTGATCCCACTGTATCCAACATATCATAGAAAAACTAGACATAGAATCACAATAAAAATAAATTAGAAAATAATAAATATACAAGTAATTGTAAGAAAATATTTAAATGGGAATGTAGTAGCAGAAATCCTAAATGGCGATTTGCATTTCAGACATTTTATGTGGATCCTGAAGTAAAAATATTTCAGACACAGGGAAAGAAAAATAAAAACAAAACTATTGAACAAACAAGGAAGTAGTGGGGAATGAAGAAACAGAATAATGTGATTTTTAAAAGAAAGTCATAAGTTCCTATGTCAGAAATGTGGAAGAAACATGGATGGACAAGTATATCTCTTTCCTTAATGCTGGAATGTATTAATTAAAAACAAATTCAAGGTCTATGTTGATTTACATGGGCAATAATTTGTTATTTTAGTGATAATTTCCACTGATATCTAGATAACATAAAGAAATTCTTCTATTCCAGTCATAACTCTCATGATTAACTCTGACATTACTTACTATATATCACACAGTAAATGCACTAATATATCAATAGTCTATGCATATGTATATAGATAGGTTATAGAGGAACAATAAACAGTTGAAGAGGCACAAGCAGAGTTCAAAGATTATCAAAGTGGCTTAAGTGGAGATGAAAAAAAGGCTCCAGTGAAAGATGTAAAGTAATACTCGATGTGATGAAGACAATGACAGCTATTGAGTTTTACTGTAGGCTGGGTTGCAACATCAAACAACAGAGTCAAAGTTGGGTCAAAGCTCAGGATCCAGCTTAGAGATTTGACATGAGGGGACATCGAGGCCTAATATCTTGACAGACATGGGCAGGCAGCTGTGCAAATGAAAGGATGGCATGTCTTGATGGACCAATGGGCAAATGGATGGATGACAAGTCCAGATGTGGATGACAGGTCCAGATGTATGAGCCGGCATGGCAATTTTAGTAGGCCATATCACTAGTGGAGTCTGAGCTATGATGAAGCCCAAGAGACAGTCAAGAATTTCATAAATGTCAAAGGTTTTAGGCACGAAATTAGTGGTAATATGACAGTGTAGTGAGTGTTACTATCATGATAGTCAAAAGTTTCTCCTACCTTATGATGTTAAAGAAGTATAGTAGTCTTTCTTAAACCTGGTGACTTTAGCAAGTTTTCAGAACTGATTTTCTAATACTGTTTTAACAAGTATGTGCACGCTTATGGTCCTAATATACTTTGATTAATTTAAAGAGGAGATTCCTTTTTATGACAAGAATAAGTTATTTCCTAGCAGTGCCTAAGGCTCAAGGAACATCATACAAGTGGAGATAGTAAGATAGAGACAGAGGACAAGAAAGTCTACTGTAAGATAGATTTCTTTTGCATATGACAGGGAAGCTACACTCATGGAAACTGCAAAAATGTGACTGCCCAAAAAAGATCTGCTTGAGAACATTATCAATTGAGATGCAACAGGTGAATGGACTAAGTCTCATAAAGCCTCACCTATAGACAAAGAGATATAGGCAGTTAATGGCTGGTGAAAACACAAGACAAGCCCTGGTAGATTAGACTGTCTTGGGAGCTATAAGAACTTACTGGTCAACCATACCAAAAGAAGTAACCCATTCCTAGCAATGGACATTTTTATTTTTGAACTTGTGTTGTCTATTAGGGAAATTATTGCTCCACCAAAGGTAATTTCATTTAAACTCTTTATATACATATGTGTGTGTAAAAGTGACAAGAACTTGTAGCTAGACAGGTTATAGACCTAGCAGAGAAACTCCTATTATTATACTGAATTATGGAAATATTATTCAAAATAGCAAATATTATTAATATGATTTCTAATGAATTCTAATTATACTCAGATTATGGCATTACTCAACCCTCAGCAGAGAGGATTTTTTTCTGGAGTAGGTTACAGTTAACACAGAGACCTACAGCTAGACATTATGTGGAGAATAAGAAGTGTCGGAACGCTCAGACTTAAGTGGGGCCTTAAGTCCTACACTTCTTCCCAAGATCCAGCAATCATTGTTAAAGATGTGGTAGAAATATTGCAACAGCCAGAGGCAGAGAATGATTTAAAGAGAAAGTTGCTTCCTGGATACAATATGGCAGATAGACTTATGAACTCACAATAGTTGTGACAGCATGCAAACCTCCAAGCCAAACAAAATACAAGCTTGAAGAAGGAAAGGGATCATGAAGTCCCACCGCTCTTTGAAGAGCTATTGGTAGTTGATTCCTGCTCAGAAAGCAAGAGTCGCTTTTAGTAAAAGTTGTTACCCCAAATATGTTAATCATGCTCCAGTGTGTGACCACATATGTACAATTATTATAGACAGACCAAATTGGAATTGTTGTTATTGTTAACTTTTAACAAAATGAGAATACTGAGTTGGGTGGATAGGGAAAATAAATGGATCGGAGATATGGATGAGGGTGAATATACTCAAAATAAACCACATGAAATTAAAATACAGCCACTTGACAAAAAGGATTAATCATAATCACTATACACCTTCTCAGCTGTACACCAAAATGCATCACCTTTAAGTCATAACCATCTATCAATTCTCCCCATAGACTCAATAGTCATTTACAATGCAAAATACATCTAGTACAATTTTAATTCCCATAGTTTCACTAATTCTAACTATATTGAAAAGTTTAAATAAAGTCTGATATGAAACGGAAGGTGATTCTTCACTGTGAGTTCCAAATTTAAACAACTCATTAACTTTGGGTATATATGAGAAAATATGAAGAATTACTTTACATAAGGGAGGAATGAAAGCACAGCAATGATGCTATGGCATCCTCAATGTTGTGACGTGAATTCTGCACAACCAGTGCGATGCAGACTATTCAGCTCCAAGCTCAGGATATAGACTAAAATCTTTAGACTATCAATTTATATCAATATTTGTGTCCTAATTCTAATAATAGATCAGCTATTTCCTCTGTGCTTTATTTTTTGACTATGTGAGTGAAACGCCACATGCTTATGGAATCACAGTCACCAGCTTCTCTCATCCCATGCCCTTCTTGCTCTGATGGAAGGTTGCCATTGAAATCATTCTTTTCATATTTAAATTAGATTTAATATATTTTTTGTTTCTGGAACTATTATAATAGAATACTCTACTATTTAAAAAAATTGTATAATTGAAACACAATTTAATCATGTATATAGTTATATAAAATATCAGTAGTATTACAGAGGAAAACAGACTGTGAGGAGCTCTTAATATCAATATTTTTAAATGGAAATATGAAATATTTCCATTTTTAACTACTTATTGTTTAGCCAGGTTAGTTATTCTTATCCTCTGATTTACTCTTGCCACTCCCCCCAAAATACAGTGTATTATTTAACCTATCCAAAACATCTGATTGATGTGGGATTCCCCTCTGTGTGCTGTGATTAACATTAATGAATTAAAAAAAACTGCTTTGTACCTATATCAAGGCAGAACTTAGGTAGGCAGGGAAAGCTAGGCTGAATGATAGGAGAAAAAAGGGCAGACTCAGAGATGCCATGGAGCCGCTGGAGAAAGACATGCTGAAACTTTGGTGTTTGGTCACCACCTTATGGTAATGTACAGATTAATGGAAATGGGTTAAATTAAGATGTAGGAGTTAGCCAATAAGAAGTTAGAGCTAATGAGCCAAGTAGTATTTTAATTAATACAGTTTCTGTGTGATTATTTCGGTTTTAAGCTAGCCAGGCAGCTGGGAAAAACAAACAACCTTATTGCTCCACCTGATTTGTATAATAGAGGGTTGGGTAGAGAATGACAGGGAGAGAAAGTTAAATTGGAGGAGAAATCTGGAAAGAGAGGATCAAAGAGCAAGAAAAAGAGGAGGACATCAGGGGCCAGTCACCTAGTTCCTCAGTCAGACATGGAGTAATAAGTAAAAAACAGGAAAATAGAGAAAGATAATTTGAGTTAAGAAAAGATGTCAAGAGACAAATCAAGCTGAGGCTAAAGCTGAGCATTCATAAGTAATAGTAAGTGTCTGTTTATGTGTTTATTTGGGAGCTGGGTGGCAAGCCCCCCCAAAAGTCAAATAGTAAAAAAGAAATAATAATAATAAAATAAACCTAACCTTCGAAATTCTTTCAAAGTCATTCTATAACCCAGTTTAAATAACTTAAGAACCACATGGTCAGATTCCACTCTCCTTTTGGGCATCAATTTTCTTTTAGTTACTTGTCTTTTTGCTATGACAGATCTTCTTGTAAAAACATTTTAAGGAAAAAGTTCAGTAAGTTTCTCGGTTGAGGAGGGAATCATTTGTAGCATGGTGGGCAAGGCAGCAGAAATGGAGACTGCTGGCCAGGCTGAATCTGATATTAGGAAATTGATGAAGATGATTTTTTTTCACAGAATATCTTTTTTCTTTTTATTCAGGAATGCACCATAACCAATGAGATGAGATCTCCTATTCTTTTTTTTATTATTATTTTTATTTATTTATTTTTATTCTTTTTTAATTAAAATTTCCACCTGCTCCCCGTTTCCCATTTCCCTCCCCTCCTCCCAAATATTGCCCCCTCCCCCCACTTCCCTCCCCCTATCCCCACTCCTCTTCTCCTCCCCCCACACCATTCCCCCTCCCTCTCGATACTGAAGAGCAGTCCAAATTCTCTGCCCTGCGCGAAGACGAAGGTCTTCTATCTACTCCTATTCTTAGGGTGGGTTGTCCCCTTGCAACTAATGTAATCCAGGAAAATTAACACATACATTCTCAGAGATTTATTTTCACAATTACTATGAATTTCTTCAAGATGACCATCAAGATCTACAATCACGAAGATACACAGTACATAAACTTAGATATCTAACAAGTTGCTTCAAATCTGAGAGAAAAAAATATATATATATTAGCACTTAAAATGTTAGCATCTTGGCAGACGCTTTAGAAACTCAACAATACAGGAAAATATGGAACATGCCGATGGCATTTGAGAAGTGTAGGTATGGAGAACAAGTTTTGAGGGTTTTCAGTTATAAATACCTGAAAAAAAATATAGGTTTTATTTTGTAGGTTTTCTTTTTCTAGAACTAAGGCTAGACCTTAAGCCTCTGTAAATATAAGGTTAATACTACATCGTGGAAGGATATCCCCCAGGCCAATGTTTAGAACTGACTTGGACAAAGAGAAATGCCTAAATTGTTCATACTCCTTAGTAAAGATGCAAATGATACTTAACTTGAGATGGTGACTAATTTTTAAATAGGCCACACACACACACACGTTGAGGTCATGGCAATTTATCTGCTGACAACTTCAGAAAAGACATACATTTGAACATCAAATATATTGTCTATGTGGACCTATTAAAAGCATTAATATTGATCAATATAAATATATTTAGTATGTTTCTAACTTTAATGGAATTGATTATTTTATAATATAATTGAGTTTCAATTGTTCCTTAAACAGAAATATTTCTTTGCAAACCAAAGTACCATTTATTTAAAATATATGGTATCATGTTTTGTAGGGACATAGCCCCACCCATTGGGGGCATGTTCGCCTCGGGCTAATGTTTACGGATAAAGCTGCCGGGCGTGAGCCCAGCAGCCCTTTTCTTTTGCTCCACTTTTCCAGTGCTCCGCGGGAACCTGTGGTCCTATAAGTCTATTTCCTTATTAAAGCTGTATATATCTATATAATCTGTCTGCATTCATTTGCTCCGCCACAATGTTTCACTGTTAACATTGTAGTATTTCATTCAACATGGCGGTATTTGATTCAACTATAATTGACCTATACCTGTGTTTTTGTGTGTACAACAAATAGAGTGTGAAGAACCTTTGATGTTGTTCATAAGATCATCTTCCATAGCATTTGAATTGAACACCTTATGTCACTTTAATGTTGCCCTTTGAAACTCCCTTTCTGATCCCTTTAACATCAAATAGTGTAGGAAGCCTTCTAAAGTGACATCACAGAACTGCCATTAGGGGGTTCCAGGATAAAATCCATAAGTACAGAATATTAGCCCTTCTCATATTTGAGTACATAATTTATTTGACAAAAAACAAACAAGTCAGACAAACATTTATGATATTCCATAGTGTTTAGATCAGGCATCCTACCACATCTTTTAAGAGAAGATTGTAAGTCACATGCAACTACCATTTCAAGAAAATATAACTTTTATTATCTATACATTTGTTGTTCATTACAGTTGGGGGGTACTGAACCAGCTACCTAGGCCAGAGTGGGTCTGAGAAAGCATAAATATTTGCCAAATTATTATACAATTAAGATTAAGTTGTTGGCAAATATTTATGCTTTCTCAGGCCCACTTAAACTTAATTGTATAATGAATTCCTTTCAAAAATTTGCATGAGTAAATGGATGCTCAGAATGAAGATATATATTAAATAACTTTAAGAAAATTAAATGTGAATTTGACATATGGTTCTAATAAGTATTAAATGATAAGTTTTACATTTCATAATTAGTTGAACCATAGGTACACATCTTCCTTCTTTCTTTTACACCTTTTGAATCTAAAGTTTAACTTTGTTTCTAGTATAGATTAAATATGCCAAGCAGGGAAGAAAAGGTCTTTCATTAATGATATCTGTTTTGTCACTATGAATTTCATACTTTATGAATCAATAATTCATTTAACCTATAATTCTATTCTGTAAAATGGGATGATGTATATTTTACTCTTTGCCTATTTATTCTATTTTGTTATTTAAATGCATTTTCTTGTGTAACATAAAGCATCCAAAGATTATCTTATAATTAATGTGCTGGATTACAATTTGTCATATTGATATACATTGCCTCAACTTTTTAAGGAATTATGCTCAGCATTTTTATCTGTATATGTGAACATAAATATTTTATACTAAATATTCTCAAGAACATTATAAAAAATATGGATATAGACAATGTTGAAGGTAGTAACAGCCATGGTTTTCATAGTTCACTGTTCTAAAAACATTGCTAGGCCGGGCGGTGGTGGCGCATGCCTTTAATCCCAGCACTTGGGAGGCAGAGGCAGGCGGATCTCTGGGAGTTCAAGGCCAGCCTGGTCTACAAGAGCTAGTTCCGGGATGGACACCAAAGCTACAGAGAAACCCTGTCTCGAAAAACAAAAAAAAAAATAAATAAATAAAAAATAAAAACATTGCTATGCCAAGTGTTTTGCTTTCAATTAATTTGATCCTTATCATTTACTTATGATTCACTTATTTATCTGGGTAATTTTTACACATAATGATGTGATGGAAAGAAATCAATTATATTTTACAATAAATATACTCACTGAGAACTCTTTCACAATAATAGTGAGCTCGTGTTTTTGAATAGTTCCTTTTATGTTCACATTTTTACTGAACACGATCTCCCACTGCACTAGGTTTTATTGAAGTTTCCATAGGTACTAAATTATCTAGATTTTCAGACCAAGATATATTGAAACTTCAATTCTATGTGTTTGTTGTTTCATTTACTAAAAAGATATATGTTTCAAAACATTAAGTTATTCTTAGAATTAGGAATACATATATAAAATACAAAGAATAAAAATATGTCATAAATAAAAACTCCACCACTATCTAAATTAATATGTGTTATAGGAAATATCAAAGTTGCAACAAAGTAAATTTTCTCAAATAAAATGTATACAGCAGACTAACATATGCCCTCTGAATAAATATAGACTGTGATTAACGAAAATACATCTTTCCATATATTGCATTTTAGAATGGAAAACACTAATAGATTGTAAAGATGACTATATACATGAATGATGATTAATTTTAACATCAACCACCACAATACTCAAAGCAGTTGAGAAATGAAAAAGCAGATTATATAGACAAAATTGCCTATGTTCAAAAGATTTTCCAAATATATTATGTGCTTTTATAATATTTATCATACTGTTAAATTCAAAATATATTCACAGTCAAATACTGTTAATTTTTCTAATGACACTTGTGCTCATCTAGAGAAAAACTGCTTTAATACAGATATATGAATGTGTTTTATGTAAATTAGTTTGGCAGTTGTGTGATATCCATACTCCATAAATTTCAATTCCCTGCTTTTGTCTACATTAATTTTTTTATAAGTTCCTTACTAAATTCTGCAAATAATTTTAGGACAGATGATAGCATATATGTATTTTTTAGAAAAAATTTAGTGAGGGAGAAGAGTCGAACAAACATGCCCATGACTATATTACATTATGTGAATCTTTCCAAGATGGTGCAGGACTGATGTACATATTATACAGTGAAGCGTTAGACTTTAAAAAAAATACATATACATACATAAGATGGCATAAATGATAAAATATAACGTTTGTAAATATTTTTGACATATAAGTCATTTTTAATATTAACTTTTCAAATATTTTTCTTGGAAGTTCTTCTAACTTTAAAAACCCTGGTAAAAACTGAAGATATTTTAGATGACGAAAGATGTTTACAGATTTATTTTAATATACTTTTATATATGAAATGTGATTTTAGTTATTTGACAATGTCACTTTTTCCAACGTATCTTCTAACATGTAAATAATTGTTTAAGCTATTTTGTTTTGCCCAAAAATTCTTATCTGCATACACATACTATGATGCTATTTGGAACAAACACGAATGTCCCCTGAGATTTTCAATGATTCAGTTTTGTTTCCAATTTGAAGTATAATTTTGTACAGACTTGCATTGACATCTTCTGGGGAATTTTGTGAAAGCAGAAAGCCCTATAACTGTGCATAGCAAGAATACTTTCTCATTTCCTAATTTGTGGGCCATCTCTTAGCATCCTCAATGCTATTAGCTTATATCTCTAGACTATTAATATTATATATTCTCTCAGTTAATATTAGCAAAGATTTTATTGAACAATTTCACCACTACTCTAGATAAAAACATGTTGAAAACACAGCAGTTTTATAATCTTAAGTTTTATAGATATGATTTACAATTTGAAAAACAGCTAACAAATTAGGATATACAGTAATGAACCCTTTGCAAAATAGTATTTTGAATTCATTGATCTACATTAATGAATGGTTTCAGGAAAGAGTTTCCTTTTATACAAAAGCCTTATGAAGCAAGAGACATGGCTATATCAAGCCAAGAACTATAATTAAAATAACTGGTCAAAGTTTGAAAAATGTTTAATTTTATTAAAGCTATAAATAAATTCTATTGAAATTAATTATATTAATGAAAGTACTATAGGTAATATCTCTTTGGAAAGAAAAACATATAGGTATATAATCTGGTTTTAAAAATGAATACAGTGTATATTGGCATTGTAAATATATTGTGTAAATAATCAACCACAGCAGTATAAATTACAAAAAAAATTGCATAAATATTCTTAAATTGACTTAAATGAAAGAAAGATTACCATATTTTTAAGTTGTTAATCTTTCACATTAATCTTTTTCTAAGGTATTATTTAACACAGAAATGCATCATATTATCAGTTAATGTAAGATTTCTCTTCAAGGCAGGAAATTCTTTTAAAAAAGGTGTTACTATTCCAATGTCCATGGCCAAAGTGTGAATGAGTTCCTATTACAATATCTTCTGAGACTAACAGTCTCTGTGATGGTTTATTGCTCCTGTTGTCTAGGACGAATTCACATGCTTCTTAGTATCTTCTGAGACTATCAGTCACTGTGATGGTTTTGGTCTTGGTGTCTAGGATGAATTCACCTGTTTCTCAGTATCTTCTGAGACTATCAGTCACTGTGATGGTTATTGCTCCTGGCATCTAGGACGAATTCACATGTTTTAGTGGGTTCATTAGAGGATGTTTTGTTGTATGAGCTAGCTTCTTGTTTGTTTCAAATTGAACTTGTTATTCTGAAAAACTTGTTTTCAAAATAACTCTAAAATATTATTGCAAAATAAATAAAATTATATCTGACTTAAAAATTTGACATTAACTGAATACTCTATGCATTAGTTTCCCATTTCCCTTGGAGTTTAGTTTATAAAGGAATTATCATCTCATAGATCCTAAATACTTAATTGAACTTGCCATTGATGGTTACTAAAATGCATTGAGACAAATTGAAAAAGGCACTATAAGGTGGAGCAAATGATCGCTTCAATGAAGCTGTGAACAAAATATATGTTTCAAACTGATGGACTTTTATAAAATTATAAAATGTTTACTTAGAAAATGAGTAAGAAAAAATGAGTAAGAGAAGTATTATTAATTGAAGAATTGTACTTATTTTACATGTGTTCTACTTAATCTGTTGTGATTCTATGAGAACGGATTCTCAAAGACAGAAATTTGCCCAGGGACTAAGAGAGAGGTAGTAAAATCAAAGATTGCACAAACTGCAATTTGATGTAAACTGGTAGTCAGAATAGTGTCATGAGATACAACAAGGCAGCCGCTCACATGATCATGTGGGAAATTGGGACTTACATTGCCAATTGGACAAAAGTAGGTCTTCTCCAATATAATACACATGGAATGTTATCAAAAACAAGTTAACACGTCTGACATTAAGGAGGAAACAATCTTTACAAGCTATGGCTCGAGTTTCATTGTTTAGTTTTCAAGACACTGTGGTCATCTTGTAAGCAAAATGTAGGCTAAGAAAACGGAAGTTTTGTCGAGGCAGATCTGTACACATTACCTGTTAAGAGACTGAACACTCAATTTCTATGGGAGCAAAGCAAAGTGAAACTAAAATATAGCTTAGTTTAAATGCCGGAGTGCTTCCTAATGTAAGGTTTGGTGTTTGATCCTTTTTTCCTTTAAGAAAAAAAAAATATGCTTTTGAAATGAGTACATTCATTTTATTGCTATTTATTTTATTTCATTTGGTTACACTTTTATAGGAATATTTCACTACAGTCCAGAAACATCAAAATCTCTGGATAGGTTTAGGAATGATAAGTAGATAAATAAAAAGAGAATATGTGGGTGGATATCTGGATAAAGCTTAGATGATGGAAAGACGGGTAGATAATGACTATGCTTCAGTTACAGAGATCTTATATTTTAGGAAATTACGATGAATATTAAAGTGTAGTTTAATGTGAAAATCATTGTAGTTTAGAAATGTGACAAGAAGCACAAAAATGAGAAATTCTAAAATCCCAGGCAAGGCCAAGCAGTGCTGGCACATGCCTTTAAGCTCAGCGCTCTGGCAGCAGAGGCAGGTGGATCTCTGTGAGGCCAAGGCCAGCCAGACCTACAAGAACTAGTTCCAAGACAATCTCCAAAGCTGCAGAAAAATCTTGACTTGAAAAATCAAAAAAAAAAAAAAAAAAACCAACCAAAAAAAACCCCCACCCAACCCAGGCAGTAAAAGTAATACATAATACAGTTAAAAACAAAAAAAGAAGACCAGAGTGACAATAAGGCTAGAAGACAAGAGTGTTTGAGGTCATATCTTGAGAAGAGGGCTTCTTTCTTCCCAGTGTTATATAACTGGCCCTGCTGTATCTTCATTAGTTGAAGAAATCAATCCACAAAAATGATCTGTGGACAGTACTTGTTCACATTATGGTGATATGGTCAATTCTGCAAGTTCTACTCTTACTTCCTGGGCATAACCATCTTTCCAGACTGTAGTATATAAAAATGATCTTGAAGCTGAGTGGCCATTCTAAACTGGATATGGACATAACGCATGCCATTTTTATGATATCTTGCACTACCGCACTTGTCTGAGTTTAAGTGTTTATAATACTGGTAAATAGAATCCGTGAGCAATTTCCCCTAATACAGCCTGAAAACTTTCTCATTATCTCCTACTAGGCAAAATAAAGTGTGATTATAATGAATAGTCTCGGCATAAACAAATTTCCATTTAATGTGTTCTACTCCCGAGGTCCTACCTATGCTATCTAATCAGTCCCAAACTGATTAGAAATTTTATTAATTTTAAAAATGTTTTTATTTTGTCAGTGAATAGAATAACTCTTGAAAAATTTAAATAACTTGCAAGAGAGCATGAGTTGCTTAAAAACCAAAATTTTTTAGATATTTAAATTAATATAATCAATCTTTGCCTATTTAAACAAATAATGGCCAAATTAAGGTTATAAATTTTATACAGCAATAAAATGTTATTGTATATAATTAGTATGTTAAAGTTATTAAAATTTCGATGTTTTTCTTTTATATTATATCCTTTTAATCTCCACAACTATTTAAGAATATATTTAGAACAATTTAAAATATTGGTAACTTTTATAGATATTTTAATTATGAGAAACTTTACAATCTCACACATCTTGCAGCCCAAAGAAATTAATGCCAACTTCTCTTATTATCAATTTCTAAACATGAATTATGCCACTAATTTATCACACAACTATCAACAGATTGAGTTCTACAGTTACTAATATTTAAAATTTAAATAAACTTCAGTAAAAACTTAAATAAATATTAAAACGTATACACTGGTGATAAAACACTTAGGAAATTAGAAGTGAAATACAGTAATGTCCAAATAACAAAGTTAAGGTGACAAAATTGAAAAAAAAGAATCTCTCATGTTTTACCACTCCTGTGTTTTCCTTGGATATTTATTGAAGGCAAAGTGAGCTGTGAAGAGAAAATAAGAAGGAAAGGACATAGATATGCTGTATATTGAGTGCTTTTGTGAATTATTTTCTAATACATTCAGAAGAAGATGAAAAGAGAGGAAAGAAAGGATAGTAGCTTACAAATACTCAGGTTTAAGAGTTGAAAAGTCAAACAATCAAGGAGTAAGTGCTAATGTTCAGGCAGTAAAAACACCACAGCAAGTAAGATAATTTGTAATAAACACCAAAGAAAGTAAGTGCTACATATTTTAAGTTGGGAAGCAAATATCCTGCAATATCAAAGTTAAGTTAGTACTTGCATATGATATGGAGCATATAAAATGCACAGTAATTTACTCTAGTGTTATTATAGATAAAAAATGTGACCAATATTAAACTTGTACAAAATTCCTTATTCAGATAAATATGTGAAATCAAAGTCATTTAATATTCAATTTAGGATAATTATCCATAAATAGCCTAAAGTATAAAAGTTTATGTTTTTGATGAATATGTCATCTATGATTTCCACAAAATTTGTACTAAGTAAATGAAGGCATGAGTTCCTAGTTCACCCTCTCAGGGATATGCAACAATCACACAGTGAATATTATTGCCATGTCAGACTCAGAGATTGGGTTTTGTGAATCATCTTCAACACAGAAATAAACAAATTGAACAAGCAAACAGAATCGATTTACTAGAGTCAAGTTCTTAAAATAGATGTATTTTAAAAGCATCCATGTTCTCCAGTTCACACTATTGGGACATTCAATGAGAATTCCATACTATATAGTTCCCCACACGAGAAAGAAGGGTCTTTTGTTGTTGTTTTTGAATGTGTGCAATCCAAAAAATAAGGCATATCCCAGATGCTTTCTATCTGTACCTACATCAATGTAATTAAGCCTGAGCAGCGAGTACAATTGAAAATGACGTTATAAACTCTCTCAGTCAACTGGGTCACATTTACCTGTGAGATCCCACTAATAAATTGCTGACTTCTAGGATATCAGGCATTGTTCTCCTAGTGCTTCAGCATTTTCATTGCAAAACCTGTTGTATCCTTAAAATCATGGCACTACAAGTAAGTGTATCTGGGGAGAGCAAACGAACATAAAACCTGAGGAAAAAAAAAAATTTCGGTGTTCTAGAATCTTAGGTAAACAACTTTGTTGAACACACATTTAAATAGATCACTGAGAGATAACACTTGGAATTGGATTGGCATTGCTTTTATTTGAGGAAAATTCTTTCTGAATCTATCAAGAAGCCAATAAAATGTCACAATCAACTACATCGAGAGCTGCCAAAAGGTCCAGGAAAATCACGAAAGACAACATCCCTTGTTGTAATCAAAGGGTCATTATTTTCTTTCAATATAGCAGGCTCAGCACTATGATGAGGAAGAAATCCTGATTGAAATTGCTCAAATGAGTCAAATTGCATCATGTGTTAATGTAATTGATTACAACCTCCAACACGTTAAGCAGAACCTAAATTAAAAAATGAATGATGGTTTTGCATTTTTATCCAAGCAGTAATGAAGCTTTCTTCAGCACTTCTGTCTCGGGGTGAATTCATGGGCATTTGAAGAGCTGATCCAGAGCCAAAATAGAGAAAATATATGTAATGTCTTAAGGCCCATCAAGACAATCAGGATTCGGGTATAAAAGACAGAATGACTCCATTTCTTACGCAGACCCCCACATTTAATACTGGCAGTGGTAACAATTACAGAGATCATTTCTTAACATTCACTTAATCCTTAAGATAATTAGGAACTTTGCCTTGATTATCACGTTCACATACTATGTCTCAAAGCCTTACTACTACGGGACATACTAAGGTCAAAAGTTATTTACATATTATTAGATAGAAAGGAAATTTCTTCCTTTGATGCCCCCCAGATGGTGAGAAACTAGGTAAGTGTCCTTGATTTCAAGGATAATGTTGCTACATGGACATGTCAAGAGCCTCCTGAGAGGAACTACTCAAAAGAAGCCTAAACCTTACAAAGAAACAAAAACTTCAGAAATTGCATCTGAATTGCATATAACTCATTTAAAAATGTTTTATCATTAATAAATATATTCTTCTGACAAAACTCCATTAAAATAACTGCTGCTATATAGCAATAGTGATTCTCAAAAAAATAACTAAGCAAGTTGTATATAATGTATATATACTTATATATATGAACAAAGTTTCTACTTGTATTAATGTACTTAAACACAATATTTGCAATAATCCATAAACCACAATGAAGGAATTCTTCTAATTATCTATATTACATATTACTTGTATTCATGAATATAAATGCAAACATTCAATAAGTAAATATTTTAATATTCTTATAATTGTGAGAGATTATATGTTAGTGTGGTGAATTGTCTGCTACTACATATTTGAACAAAATAGCACTCTCAGCATACAAATATATAATATACAAATATAATTTGATGATTTTTTTGGTAACATCATATGTGAAAATATTAAAAAAATAAAACATTTCCCATGTTTGTAACCATATACAAATAATTTCACACAAAATCATTGCTAAGTTTTGCAAAGTAAGTCATTTCCTACCATTTGTTTTTTAAATGTATTTATTAATATTTAAAAAACAATATTTTCTCATTTTACATAGAATTCCCAGTTCCCTCTTCTGAACCCTTCCACTTCCTCCCACATCCACTACTCAGAGAGGGTAAGGCTTCCCATGTGGCACATTCTCTTAGGAGGGATGCCTTGATCATTTGTTTTTTAAAATTTTTTTTGAGATTATAATATTATTATATTGCTTCTCCCTTTCCTTTTCTTCCTCCAAATTGTCCAATATAGCCTTCCTTGATGTCTTCAAATTCTTAGTCTTTTTTCATTACCTACATGTATGTATATGTTTACACACACACACACACACACACATATATACATGTACATTCATTATACATGTATTTATATAAATTTCTATATATGATTACAGCCTGCTCTGTCTACACCTAGTAATGTCAAATGCTACACTCATCATGTCTCAGCATCATTACTGTCTAATCATCAAATGATTTTTGAAGTGGCAGAGTGACCTAGCAAATCACATATAATGACAAAAGAGTAAAAGTAATTAAAATTCATCCTAGGGCAAAAGCTAATAACTGACAAATGAAGAGAAAGCATTAAAATTATGTTAAACGGTGAATTAATAATCTAGAATGCAATAATAACACTCTAATGACTGAATTTATCTGACGGTGCTGCAAATTCTGAAGTCAATCATTTTTAAATCAAGTGTCCAACAATCTCAGGACTGATTAGGAAATGCTAACTTCCATTTAGTCACGGTCATTTCAAATCCTTCCATTTGTACACATTTCACTTAAGTTATTTTTTTCCAAGTTGATTGCATATTCAGATATACTTGCCTTTTATTACACATTTTCACATTTCATGGCTCTGCTTCCTTATTTAGCCAAACTGTAGGGTATAAAACTGTTATGTTCAGGAGACTTCTGAATTTAGCAGAGTTTTATCCAACACAGGATCAGAACTATGAGTGCATTTTTGTCTTATACTTCATAGATGAACAGTGCTAAAATTGACCTCCTAAACATCTGCCTTCTCCACCATGCACAGACTTTATGTTGCTCCATCTATAGATTAAATATTAGAAATCCATGTGTCAAAATAACTGATAGTTCAGTTGCAAACTTTAAGGAACTCTTTTAATGATAACTGACAAGGGGATAGGATAGGAAGCCTGTAGACTGAAATGTGAGAAATGTAAGGTGACTTAGTAAGTAAAATTTACATTTTTCTTTCCATAGAAGCACGTGTATGGGAAGGTGCATAAAACAATGAGGCTTAAAGATCTGGGAATAATATTTCTTACAATATGTCTACTTTTTTAAGAAAAAGAATTCTTTGCATATTCTACCATGGATATGAGGAAAGGGGAAAGTTTACTACAGGGTACAAACTGGTGCTGTTACTATGAAAATTTGTTTGGAAGTCCTCAAAAAGTTCAAAAGAGATCTATCACTGGACGCAGCTCCACCACTTTTGGCCTTATGCCCCAAAGACTCCATCTCCTACTATAGAATGATCTACTGATTAATATTTGCTGCTACTCTACTCAAAAGAATCTGGAAGTGGAAACAGCCTAGATGTCCATCAATGATAATGAACATGTAGTACTTTGTGTGTGTAGGGATTGTGTGCTAAGGTATTAGACTGCAGAAATCTTTAATAATTAAATAAATTAATTAATAAACAAACAAACAAACAAAAAAAGAAAACATGAGCACACCCAAAGTAGTTTGTAGTTATGACTATCAAAAAACAGTTCAGAAAAATCCACCACCACCGCCCGGCAAGGTTTTGTTTGGTTTTGTTTGAGACAGGGTTTCTCTGTGTAACAACCCTAGCTGTCCTAGAAGTAGCTCTTGTAGAACAGGCTGTCAAGGGTTTCGTTTTTAAATAGATATCTGGTCAAGCTGGGGAGAATAAGATATTGATGGATCCTCAGATATCTACATCAGACAACCTTCCTCCAAAACCTTCCTCAATGTTCAATGCAGAGGAGGGAGCAGAAAGATTGCATGAGCCTGAGGTTGTGAATGAAAGCAAGAAATTTTTGTTGACATTACAATGGTGCTTTCCAGACAGAGTAGGGCAGTTGCACCTGTGAACTCACAGTAGTCATAAGCGCATGCTCAAGATCTCTACAAGCTAAAGGCACTCCAATTGTATAGACAGGAGGCTGGCACCAAGGAAACTAGATGAGAAGCTAGCAATAGCAATGAGAGCTTTTGGAAGACTGAGTCTGCTTTTTAGGGACGTGAGCACTGATGTGTCAACCATATTTCAGAGCGTGGCTCAAGAGTGTATGAACATAGAAAATTAGATTTTATGACTTTTTAAAAAGAGGATGGAAAATTTGTTTGATAAAGACATGAAAATTTGATATCTTTAATTTTTATCAAACATACTACCATCAGTAAAGCAATTTATAATGGAAACAGTAAATAAGCATTGGTTAATATGTTGACGGGGTAATATATATATATAGTTAATGGGAATACAAATTTAACTATCCACTATAGAAGAAAGTATACTAGCTTCTCAAAAAATAATATATGTCAACAGTGTTTGTTCGTTGTCATGTAAGTTTGAGGATCTGAACCTGGGTCCTCTTAAAGAACTACAGTACTCTCAACGCTTGAGCCATCCCATGAACTCCTGTTCTCCTTTTTCTTAAGGACTCCCATACTGACTGATGTTCACATAATTTCAATTTACATTTCTTGGTTGGCCAATTGAGTTGAAATATTTTCATATGTTTCATTGGTCATTAGCACTTTATATTTTCAGATCTGTACACTACATTATCATATTTATTGTTTGAATTGTTTGATTTATTGTTTGTTTTTAAATAAATAAACTTATTTATTTATTCTATATTCCTGCCACAGTTTTCCTTCCTTTATCTCCTTGCAGTTCAGCTCCGTTTTTGCACAAGAAAGGTCAGGCCTCCCATGAGTATCAACAAAATGGCATATTAAGTTGCATTAAGACTAAGCACCTTCCCGTTTATTAAGACTGGGCAAGATGAACCAGCATGAGGAATAGGGTCCAAAAGACAGTTCAAGAGTCAGAGACAGGCCCTGTTCATACTGTTAGGCATCTCACAAGAGGACCAAGCTACACAACTGTAACGTATATACAGAGTGCCTAGGTTAGTCCCATGCAGGCTCCCTGGCTGTAGGTTCAGCCTCTGGGAGCCCCTGGGAGCCCAGGTTAGTTGACCTGTGAGCTTTCTTGTGCTGTTCTTGACCTCCCTGACTCCTAAAATCCCCCTCCCCCTTTTGTGAAGGATTCCCGGAATTCTGTCCATTGTTTCACTGTGGGTCTGCATCTCTTTCATCACTGCTGGATGAAGCCTCTGTGATGATAATTGGGCTTGGCACCAATTGGGTCAAAGAAGATTGCCAGTTCAGAATTGTTGATTTTCTTGTGTATTCTAGATATTACCCTGGGTTAGATGGATAACTTGTCAGATGGATAAGGATTTTAGTTTTCCAGTAGATTTGTTATCACTAGAATCAGTTAACTATTTTGTTACTGAATATTTTTGAAATTGCACAAGATCCATTTTGTCAAAAATGGAACTGAATTCCTAAGTGACTAGATACCTACTGGGAAAGTCTGGTTAATTATAGATCTTGAAACATTTCACTACATTTTCCTCTGGGGATATCAGAGTTTCAGGTCTCAAACTGACATCTTTAAACTGTTTTGAGTTGATTTTCAGGCAGTGAGCTATAAAACAAAACAAAACAAAAAACAAAAAAAAACAGGATTACAATTACACACACACACACAAACTATAATATCAGTATGTATACATGCATATATAGATAGATATTTGGTTTTACCAGCATTTTTATCTAAAAATTTTACTTTTACTCTAAAGAGTGTAGTTGGAATATTTTACTAAATTGAAATACAAGCCAACATTAACCTTAACCTAATTGCTTGAAGCTCTGTATGCTTAGTTAAAGCTATGCTTTTTGAAATTAATTCAATACCTATAAAATACCATAAAACCAATAAACACTGTAGCATTACTTAAGAAACAATAGACAAGAATAAACACTACTAAAATGACTTGAATTTTACTACACTTTGATTAAGAACAATCTCATGAATAAGGCTTTAAAACTAAAGGCTTTGAAAGTTCTTAGGGATAACTTGCACAACCTACGTATAGGGAGGAGGGTGTTGGTCCTGCATCAGGTGATGGGGCAGTTTTTGTTGACTCCCCTTGGGAGGCCTCACCCTCTCTGAGGATTGGATGGGAGCTGGGGTGGGGAGGAAAGAGGGAAAGTGGGAGGAATGAAGGAAGAGGCAACTGGGATTGGGATGTTAAATAAAAGAAATGATTGTCATAAAAATAAGCTTAAAAAAAAGAAAAAATTGGTTGCATGAAATGCACATGATAATGTCCCAGTAGTCATTCACAGATGACTTTGAAATACCCTCAGTCCTGGATTACAGTTAGACTCTCAGGTGCTTTTGCACGGAGCACAGTAATATCAAAGGGGAGAATCTGTATTTAAAAAGAACTTCCGTTTTCCACATGTAAAATGGAAAGTCATTTCCACTCATACGTACTTTACAGTCTCAGCAATAGGAACTTATTTACACTAGATAACAAGAGGAAAATGTATGCACAATGCTCACTATTATAAACACTTTGGAGACAGAGGCAGAAAGATCTCTGTAAATCTGGTGACAACCTCGTCTTCAGAGTAAGTTCCATGACAGCCAGAACTACACAGATAAACCTAGTCTAAAAAAAAAGAAAGAAAAATAAAGAAAACCAAACACAAAACAGGAAAGGTGTTTATACCTACAAGTTTTTTAAATAAAATTGCTGTGTGTGTGTGTGTATGTGTGTGTGTCTGTGTATTGTGTTATGGAAATGGAAATAATACTGTCTAAGGAGAAAGGGAGACAAATAAGGTGAAGTGTGAGAAAAGGGAGAGTAGAAACAAGAAATATACTCAATATATACTATAAAAGTATATGAAAATTGAGAAGATAATAAGTTAAAAATGGTAACTTTAATTTCATGTGTAGTTTAGTATCTCCAACATAAAGATAAGTTTTACCTAAGTTATATCTGAAGTTCATTTTTTTAGAAAAGAATAAGTGGAATAGCATAAAATATTTCCATGTGAGTTTAACTATCCTAAGAATGAGAAATACCCAAAGACTTAATTACTATTATGATTTTTATTTGGAAGCTAACAAAATTGATGAAATTTTGCTTATTCAAATTAGCCTAATGCATAAAATAACACATTTTAACTTCATATTCTATTTGAAGTTAAGTGTTACATTTTATATCTAATGGTAATACACACAAACACACATATTACATATTATGAAACACAAAGGATGCCAGACACCATTGCGATGAGCTTTAAAGTTTTTCTTTATTTTTTTTATCCACAAATACATTTTAACAGTAGTAGACAGAAAAGGCCCTAGTAAAATATATATAATTCACATGCACTTATACACAAAATAGATGCTAAGAGCTTCTAATTTGCTTCTAAACCTCAAAGTGATGCAATTTAATTTACATTGAACTAAATTTTATATTATGCAATGTGGTTAAAGTTTATAGAACTAAATGTTTTGTTTACTTCTCTTTTTATCATAAAAATGTGAGAAGTTAAATTTAGGACTGTTTCTTCCATGATCAATACCTATGGTTCATGGGTCTTTTTATTATAATTTTCTTTCATTGCACTTTTATTGAGTTGCTCAGAGTCCCTGTGACTTTTTATGGTGGCAGCCTTTCTGGGACAATCTCATCACATATTCCTTTATTGGTATTTATGTCACCTCCCAAATAGTTTAGTTTATAGTTGGATGCAGAAGATAGCGTAGGCATGTATTTAAAACACATATTTGATAAAGACATACACCTGCAACTATAAAGTCTCTAGAATGTAATCAGCCCAGGAAACTTATTGTTAATTATGTTTGAAACATGTCTAAGTTGAAAGAAAATGCAGTATATGTCAGATTTCTCCAAAACCTTAGCTTCACAAGAGCAAAACTGAAACAATGCAAACCAATTTTATTTTCTTTTTTTCTGTTTTTCCTTTTTGCAGCAAAAAGCCTGCTTTTTTTTTTTTTTGTTAAGACTGGTGTTTCAAAAACTATATTTTTACATGAAGTGCATGCATGTATATCTTTTCTTAAGAAAAAGTAAAACAAGATGCATTCAGAAAAGAAATATCCCTTTCTATATTACCAGAATTAGAAAAGGATTATGAGAGCAAGAATATAAAATTTGATTTTAAGTTCCCTTTCTAGCATGCTAAATCTCGCCTTCAAAACAAAGCTTGAAGAAAGAACACATCTACCACAAGGACTGTAATCCAAGTGGCATTGCCCTCATTCCCTCGAGAGGCTGCCAGTTCCTACACAGGTTAAGCCACTGACTCAAGGTCACCTCCCTAGTATGTTTCAGGCAAGAGCAGACTTCAGATTTGTTTTTACATAAAAGCCCTGTGCTCCACAGTTAGCATCATATTGATTCATACACCTAAAGAGAAAATGATACAGAAAATGTTTTGAGAATGAGTTCTATAGTGTAATGAAGAAAAATTATGCTTTGTTTTGTGAAAGTGCTTTTCCACATCTGCAGAATGCTTCTCAAGTAGCATTTATATACTTAAACTACGTCAAACTCTATTTCTGTTTATTTCTATGATCTTCATCTTTCAAACTTCTAACTTTCTGTGCTATTGTTTTATATTTTAATCCATCCCCCACTCCTCTGTGTTCATATTGCTTAAATATCATTTCTCAATTAAATTCATTTAACAAAGATTCAGTTTTCTGAATATTAAAGTAAGGTATAATGAACATACTCATGCTTTTACATTAATATAAAAGTGTATTGTACTGCAAACAAACAGCGAATTTGAACATATCAATAACCTTTCTATGTTTTACATTTAACGCTTGTATTTTATGTTCCACCACCAAGATAATCAAAGTCATCAAATGACAGGTGCAAAGGAACAGTATTTTCTTTCCATTTGAATACGAATTCACTGTAAGGAAATTATTTTGCTCTAAACCTTTACTGAGTCACTGATCAAACATGATTTCCATGCACTAAGTTTACAAGACATCCAGTTTGTGGTTTTGGAATTTTTTTAAAATTACATGGTGAAATAAAATAATTCTTTACACCTCACAACAAATGAAACTAATAGAATTCTTGTGGTACGGCGTTGCTACATAAGAAGTGTATTTAATTACATGTGCTTATGTGCATGTATCAAACAATGCACGTGTGTATATCTGTCTAGAGAAAGGGAGGACAAAAATCTGAGACATACCAAGAAGTTTTCACAATACAATGAACAGTACAAGAGTGCCACCTCCTGGATCTAGTACGCTTAGCAATTTTTTTCTCATAATGTCCTTGTCTTTCAAATATATTTAGATTAGGGCTGTTTTGATAGTTATTTTTCAATATTTTTCTATTGATCATCACATAGCATTTTAAAATGTACTTTGAAAGTACATTTTGTATATAGGAGCATTTTCTAGTAATGTAAGGCTTCAAAGTTTGCTTGAGTTAGCAACTTATCTATCAGTGAAAATGGAGCCAAGAAAGCCCAGCACAATGAAATACACTGTTGTTAACAGGGAGCAGTCATTGATAATTGACTAAGATATTAGACACACATGAGTTTCTAATATCTTGTGCAAAATTATAATACCAGACATTTATGCTGCCTGATATCAGTATGGATTTAAATATACCTACATTTCCTATTACAAGGGGAAAATAATAAAACTTCAGATTAAAAGTGTAACAATACACAATTATATCTCTACTAATGGGAATATTGCTCAACCAAGTGAATGGGCAAAGCTTTCTTCATCTTTTGGGACCAAATCTTTCAATAGGAAGAAAAACAAACATGACCTTCCTTACATAGCATCTCCAACAGCTCAGACAAATCTTGTTCTGATTCTGAAAACTAAGCATTTCGACCCTGTTTTCATCTGAATGATTAATACAGGATCATTACCTGTGATTGTTCGTTGAGTTATGAGTCACACAATAGTAATTGTTGACCTGTTTTCAATGAAAAAGTGATAAGGAAGTGAGAACCAATTAATAGTCTTAGGGTTAAGGCAATCTCCTCCCCATCTCCCTTTCCTTTCTGTCCCTTCATCTCCCTCCCTCTCAGCCTTGCTCTTCCTCCCACTTCCCCATTTTGTTCTGACTCCACTTTGCCCTCTTCTTGTCTCTTCTTTTTCTCTCTTTTTTTATTCTGGAAATCATTTATTCTTTTCCCTGTATCTCCATGAATTAGGATATATGTTTATATCTCCACATTCTGTTAAATAATTTCCTAAGCCTACAAAGATTTTTCATTATTTTAATATTTCTGTACCCCATGAGTAAGACTAATCGCATATAAACAGATCAAGTATGCATTAGATTCTTAAATATTTCCAGAGAAATATGATTTGCACAGTGGGTAATATTTTATATCATAATGTGAATGTTCCCAGTCACTCTAACATTAATGGAAATTTAATATGACCAATATTAAAAGTCTTTTAAGAAACTTCTAATTCTCTTCCTTTGAGGAGGATTGGGAGTCCAAGAATCATAATACATCCCCATTATCTGTGCAAAATTGAGATAAGAAGTTATTTTAAACGTAGAGTTATATCCTTGTCCAGATTTTTGCCCTTCAAACACTATTCACTCTTAAATCCCCTAAAGATAACTTCTTAAGAATATTGAGCTGATGGAAATTTGGAGAGTACCAAAACAAAATGAAAATGTGAACAATGAAACAATCCATTTTAAGAGAGGATTTTAAATGCTTATGACATGGTGATCTCTATGCAATTCAAATAGTCAGAGTTTTGAGTACGACAATGTTCCTATCTTATGAATAAAGCAGCAGGGACATATTTTGAGGCTTCTGCACTAGATTTTTCTATTAGCTCCAATGATGTCAGCTATGAACCAAATTTAAAACGAGTGCTGTTTGTGCATCAGGGATTTGCACCTTGTAAAGCTTTATGCCTTGCTTTCTATATATAAGAGCTTAAAAGTTCCTGGCTCTAATCACAAACAACTTCAGAACTGTGTAGTAAGCTCTCTTTAGATGCCCACCTAACAACCATGAAAGTCACCGAAAAGGAAACACACTGTTCAAAGAATAGCAAATGTCTTCAAATCTCTTTTTATGTTATTTACTGGGAGTATCAGTAAAATTAATTTCAATGGAATTTTTTTGGACAACTCTACATATTACAGAAATAAATACATATTGTCTAAATAATTAGTAAATTTGTCTAAGTAAATAACATCTCATATTTTACTAAAATGAAATAATACAGAAAGATTCTATTTCCACATTTCAGCCATTCAATAGTACTTATAGATAATCATGGGTTCCAATGACAAAATTGGCTTTTTATTGCATGCATATATACGTAGATTTGCCTCTCAAATTTTTTTTAATATATTGTGGACTAATATGTTATATAGACTTTAAGAGGTATCTGAAAATAATCCTGTGTAGGGGAAATAATAAACGGATCATATAAATTTACTGCAAGGATCAAAGTCTCAGTGGTACCTTATAATTGAAGAGCAACAAAAGCTATACACTAACATATTAGACAATTCAGCATCCTTCCAAGATATCAAGATTGTGGTATTACTCTAGCACTATTTCTAAGTAAGTAAAAGAGCATCATCAAAGAAATCTCTAAAGCTACTGAAAGACTGAGCCTGGGTAGTTTGGTATGACCTTCCAAAATGATTGAATAAATTCATTGGTCCAGTTAGATATGATGGTTTTTAATGTTGGAATATTTTGTTTCTTATTTCATTATGTAATATACAGAATTGTCTGCAGTAACCCGGATCCAGTCATCCCAGGAAATAATGCCAATAACATGTAAAAGAGGAGGAGACAAGTACTGACTTACACTCCAAGTGACTGACCACCAGGATTCGTGAGAGATCCTTAGATAATTTCAATTGATTGCACTGCACTATTTGTGGTACTATTAACTAAAGAAATGTGGCTTTACTGCCTTTATTAAATATCTTGTAGGGGGAAAAAATAAAGTCATGAAACAGTTTATGAAATGAAAAGTCATTCTTTGAAAGAAAACAGCATTTTCTAAAATAGTTCAATCTTTTAAAGTAGAAATAATATTAGATGCCAAGATAACTGATTAAAGATATCTCTGATCTTTGCTTATTGTCTTGAAATAAAAAGATGAAAATTGTTCTAGTGAGACAAAGGTAATAGTTACAAACTCAACCATCACACTCATTGGATGTTTACAATTTTAAATTAGATACCTTAAGTGAGTGAGGTCAAATTTCCAATTCAAAATTCTAATGAAATGTAGCAGCTAACTGCATTCATCACTAGATCAATAGATAAACAGAATTTGAAAATTTTAGAAAAAACAAATATAAAAACAAAAATATTCTTCAAAATACTGAAATGGTTTTGCCGTGCAAAATGTCTAAAAAAGTACATGAAATCAATAAGGCCTAATTACAGATATTTAATGATTTCAGAACAGAAAGGCAAGGGAAATAAGTGATTATTTTGTAAAGTTTTGATGATTTATATACTTAATGCCCTAAATACTATAAAGATTCTAAAGATGTACTTAACTGGACAGGAGTACCTCAAAGATGGTTTTAGTATACAATGTGTATTGAATTCTCTGGTCTTCTATTTCCCTTTCAAGGTTATGCTTAAATTCATTTGCCAATCAATAGAGACTATGAATACCTATTAGTACAAGAAGCATATACAGTTGAAGATACCAGAAATAGCAAAAATTGCTCAAAGGAAATATATGGTATTGACCTTTCAAGGCAAATCACCACCCCATGTCTTAGAACCTTTATTACAACTGGAACTTTCCAGGCTAAGAGAACTGGAAGCAAAAACTCTTTATCCAGAATCTTCTGAACTCATTCTGTAAGAGCTATCTGTTTAGATTACTAATCCAGCTGGAGAGAAAAAGTTGTACATAACACCTTGGGAGAAGAGCAAAAGAGGAGAGAGTTCCTATCATTGAGGCAGCACCCAGTCTTGAACTCACTCTGTAAGAGCCATCTGTTTAGATTACTAATCCAGGTCTCTGGGGGCTAGAACTCACTGGATTCCCAAAACTAACTACTATGGTACATGCACTGTGGAGCAACACCTTTTAAAACTCATATCTAGGAACAATCCTCAACATGAATTGCTGTGAAGAAAGATCACAGCAAATATGACAGAAAACCAATTATATATTGGAGGCTACGGACCTATATGATTCTTGGTTTTTAAGGTAATAATGCATATTAGATTTATTTAATATATGACATTGTATTTAATTACAGCAACACAAGATAAATAGAAATATTGCCCAATGTTTTTTTCAAAAATGTTTCTAAGAAATGGACTTGTTCCCAAAACCATGACATTAAGATTTATGATGAAAAACTAAAGGAACTTTTAATTAAAATTATTGTTGTGTGTTGAGTAAAGCAGAATAATTCCTAATCATATTCTAAATATTTGTCCTTATTCTGCGGATAAATGTATCTCTCACGCCTCATCAAAGAAACTTGTATTCGCATTAAACAGAGACAACTACAGAAAACCATAAATGAGCACAATGCACACAACCAGTGTTCCTGTTCTGACTAGATGGAATAGCTCCATCTATAACACAATGCCTACTCCTCAGGCTCAGGGAAAATCTCTGAGAAAGACTGAAAGAGTTAGAGAAAGAGGAATTATGCTGTGAGACTGCATTTCCTACAAAGGTCAGGAACGCTATACTCATGAAGTCTCATCAATATGGCTTCATAAGCTGACTAAAGAGGATATCAATAAACATGGTATCATGAAGGTGGGAAACATCGTTGTGGGCCTCAATGTAGAGTTGTGCACTACTAAGGAATGTCAGGAGTAGGATAGTGAGCATTCCCCAAGTAAGAGGTCCCAAATTGAATATCCATCAAGAGAGCAACCTTGAAATCTTATAGAGAAAACCAACAGGTTCTATTTATATATTTAGTACTGGATGCGTATATATATATATATATATATATGTAATATATATATATACATATTACATGTGTGTATAAATATAATTAATTAAAAAGTGGTCATGAATTTATGAGAAAGAGTGATCAGTTACATGGAAGAGTTTGAAAAGAGGGAAGTAAATGAAGAAAATTAATTATATTTTGGTATCAGTAAATTTAAAATTAAACTAAGCTAAAAAATGCGATATGCATTTAGATCATTTAGTGACTATTATTTTTAAAACATGGTTTTCCAAAAACAAGTCACTAAGTACAAGTGGTTTGTGAGCAGAGAAAGTTCCAAGCATACACTACAGGAAGGTATAGCATCTGAGTTATCTCAGGTCTTTGGTTACCAAAGCTGAGTCATAGAATCATTGATGGGCAAGAAATTCATCATGGGAATGGTGTTTAGCTCCAGTCTCTTCTTTCACTAGACTTAGAGAAAGGAAAAACGTTGTCCTAATACCTACAGAACTTTATGGTTCACTATTACATGACTACTATGAGGAGAAAGAAACAGACTAATTCTTCTGGGGCCACAGCATGGCTTTGTCCCTGCTCTTTTTTTTTTTTTTTCTCCATTTTTTTTATTCTTTTTTAATTAAAATTTCCACCTGCTCCCCATTTCCCATTTCCCTCCCCTCCTCCCAAATATTGCCCCCTCCCCCCAGTCCCCTCCCCCTATCCCCACTCCTCTTCTCCTTCCCCCACACCATTCCCCCTCCCTCTCGATACTGGAGAGCAGTCCAAATTCTCTGCCCTGCGGGAAGACGAAGGTCCTCTATCTATGTCCAGGAAGGTGAGCGTCTAAACAGGCTAAGCACCCACAAAGCCAGTTCATGTATTAGGATCGAAACCTAATGCCATTGTCCTTGGCTTCTCATCAGCCTTCATTGTCCGCCATGCTCAGAGAGTCCAGTTTCAACCCATGCTTATTCAGTCCCAGACCAGCTGGCCTTGGTGGGCTCACAATAAATCAGTTCCACTGTCACAGTGGGCGGGTGCATCCCTCGTGGTCCTGATTTCCTTGCTCATGTTCTCCCTCCTTCTGCTCCTCATTTGGACCTTAAGAGCTCAGACGGTTGCTCCAAATTGAGTCTCTGTCTCTACCTCGATCCATCGCCAGATGAAGGTTCTAAGGTGATATGTAAGATATTTATCAGTATAGGATAGGGTCATTTCAGGTTCCCTCTCCTCAGTTGCCCAGGGAGATGTCCCCAGCTGGTACCTTGTCCCTGCTCTTGCTAGGACTTTCATTGATCAGGCTGGGACTGGAAAGATTATCAGTGCATCATATTGATCTCAGCTTCTCTGAGAGCCCCTTTAACATTTTCTCAAAGAAATCAGTGGCTTAGGATATGAAGATACTAATCTTAAAGCTAACATTTTAAATGTTTTTTTACATATCATTTTTCACATTAGATCATATCTGGATATGTTGTCTAGAGAAGATAATCAGAAGTGCTTTCAAATCAGATTGAAACTGCTCATTAGCAACAAATGGGAAATAAAACCAATCTTATCTGATGTGGTGGATTTTAGTGTCATAATTGCACTTATTCCTTATCTCTAAAATCAAATAGATAAACATAAATTATATGTTTAAGATAAAAGGCAAATATCCATCAGTAATAATTATCTAACCTAAAAATACTTCTTGAATAATACTCAGGAGTGCATTTACTCTTCAGTTTTCTGCCTTTTAAGAAAGGATCTGGAAGAAAAGAATGCTTTGAAGTTCTTATGCATGTAGAACCCTTGTGTATAATATATTCTTACTACATTCCTGAATTTTGTAAAGCTTTTTTGTTAAAACTAATTTGACAGAAATTGTTTTTTAATCATTTTCCTTCAGGGAGTATCTCCAGCGTGTCTTGTTTGGGAATAAAGTAAAGATAATTCTATTTCCCTGGTACTAATGCATCATCCTTTTGCATCTTATTTAATAGAATGACATAAATAAAGTACATATTGTAGCTCTCATAAACAACCAGTGGAGCCTTACTGCCTTTTCTTTGTAAGCATATAAGTATTTTTAAAGCCCAATTATCATGGTTATTGAAAAGAATATAAAATATTAGATAATATGTCACATCTGTCCTGTCAAATAAATTATAAAAGAGTTCACTATAATATCTTTTCAGCAATTAGTTTATTCCTAAAAAATAAATTTAAAAATGCATTCCTAGATAAAACTGCTATTACTACAGGTGGTTTAAAAACTTCTAAATGAGGTCTCATATCTTTCATCAAATGTTTATTAGTATCATTTTTCCCTTAGTTATTTTTTATTTAATCATATATGTAGTATACTTTTGTCTAAGAAAGATTTGCATTTTCTTTTGATAGTCATTCTCTGCAGTAAATGGATTGCTATCTTAAATATTATGACTTATGCTATGTTTAGTAAATGAATCACAATTTAGAAAATTAATTAATATTTAGAGAATGAATCAAATATTTGGAAACAAATGCAAGTATTTCCATCATAATGTCACAAATTTCTTTAGAAAATTTTGTTTCCTATATATAATTAAAATACCAAAATACAATCCTCCTGAAATACCATGGTGATTAGAAACAACTGTAACTTAAGAAAGGTGGTAAAAATTGAGCCAAGGAGGAAGTGTTTGAAGAGTTTTCGAAGAAAAATTAGCATTCTGTAAAAACTGCAATTATGTTGATTATCAGAAACATTTGGAGAATATTAGTCACAAAGAGACTTAAGAACCAAAATTGCATGGTTTCAAGGGTCATGTGCTTTAAGTGAACTTGCTGATCTACAGAATGACAAAGATTCATTTAGAAAATCAAGCTACTTCAGAAGGATGTTGGGGGGCCAATCATTCTGAATGTATATTGGCTTCTGATAGTAAGGTTTTCAATTCAAATTTTAAACATACATGAAGATTAGATAATTGTCTTTTCCACAATGCATTAAAATCATGTGAAAAAGATACAGAAGAGGTTATTTTAGACAGAAAATTTTTCTGAAAATAATATAATTAATTTTCAAAGAAGTTATTACAAAATTGTGGACAGTGTGGACTGATTACTTGGGATAGCAAAGATTATTATAATCCTTACCACTATGTAAATACTTTGGAAATCTGAACTTAAATATTTCACTAATAGATACATCAAAACATGCAAACACAGAGATCTAGTGACTTGTGTTCTAAGAAGAAATTAGCTTAGCCAAAGCCTCATATTTTATGCTGAAATCAAATACCAACAAAAGGTTCACAGAACAATATTAAAAAATTTTAGAAGATGCATAATATTTCACTGAAAATGGCATTCTTATGTTATTAGCACATCATATGATTACATTTAATAAATTACAAATAAACATCCAAATTTAAAAAGTAATATATCTCTTATAGCAAAGCCTAGCACTTATCCATTTATCAGCTGGATACAAATTAAAAGTTTGACTTGGAAATTGATACTTCTTTCACTGCTAAAGTGAATTAGCCTTATGGTAAAACATGTAAAAATAGACAAATATTATGTTTTTATCTATTGTGTATAAATCCCTCTCGCTTTGCTAGAAATAAATTCATTATTGATTCTGTCAGTGTCCACATGGAATAAAATTCTCCTCCCCTCCCCTTCTCAAAAGTAGTCTGTGATTTCCTTTCCAACTCAACTAATGTTCTAGCAGAAGAAAGTATCCCAAAGTGGCAAAATCATATAACCCAAGAGGAGAACTTTTCTTCTTAAGACACAGTACATATTAAAGGGCCATTGCCCCATCTTTTTAAAGATACTTTTAAACTTGATTGGTTCAAATTTAGTATGTGAATTAATAAGTTTTCTCATGGCGCTTTCACCCACTTAAGCAGCCAGGCTTCGTTACTTTTCATCTCTCTTCACTGATTCCCATGCTCACATCTTACATATCCACTTTCTCCTCCAAAATCGATGATTATCTGCATTGATATCACATATGTTCTATTATTTTCTCTTATATACAAACTCTGCCTTCATTCTTTTCCTCTCATAGTCTCTTATCTTCTCTAATGACCTATAGTCACACATATACATATACTACACAGACACGCTCATGCCCATGCACACGTGCATCTATAAGTAGTCACACTTTTAAGTTAAAAATCTAGAGTCCACATATAATAAAAACAAAAGTTATTTGTTTTTCAGGTTCTGGATTAATGCGCTAATATCAGATCAGTGTACTAAATAGATAATTTAAAACATTTCACTTAAAAATGAAGACATATTGCACTAACTATAAATCCAACATTGGCTGGAATGCAACAGAGGTCACCCCCAAAATTGTGACATACGACAATAAATTTGCTTAGGGTTTTTTGATTTTCCATGGTTTCTTCTCTCAAGTATAAAACAAGACGTGACTTTGACTGTTTGTCGCCATATTTTCTACATCCTCTGTAAAGAAAACTCCCTTCTTTTTTGAATGATGTCCTTCAAATAGATTTCAATAAAATAATATACTGTGTGGTTTCTTTCACCTGCCAATTCTGAGAAATAACCGCCGTAGATTTTCAGAATAAATATGATAAAATCAGATGCAATTTTATTCAGCATTTTAATTGTGTATTATAGAATCAGAAGAAATGTAAAAACTATTATTTTCTGTATCTTAATATCTATTAAGCTATTATTTTGTTTCAGAAAATGAGTTTCATTTATATAAGATCTGAGACACATAAATGAATTTGAACTGACATCTATGTCTAGTGTGGAGAGTGGATGATGAGCTATGATTTCCCATTGCTATAAATATAATAAGTAAAACTATAAAGAGAAATACTGTTTCATTTATGCTATTTCATTCTCTCAAATCAAGTAAGTCACACTGTCTTTCCCCATGAGAACATTTTCAGAAGATCTAGTATTCAAATAGGTTAGTTAATCCATTTTCTGTTTTTGTTATTAGATGGGGTGTTTGTTTTGTTTATAACAAATAAAATTTCATTATCTTGTCTTAGGTGGTCTGGAGCTAACTATGTAGAGTAGGTCAGTTTTACTATCACAGAGAACTTCAGCTGCCTGCTACTGTTTCTCAAGAGGTGGAATTAAAAGTATGTGCTATCTAGCATGCTTTCCATTTTGGCTTTTATTTTATTTTATTTTATTGTCTGCATCAATAAACTAAGTATAGCATTCACATTACGGATATTACTAATGTGGAACTTTCTAGGCAGTCAATAGTTTTGGAACAAATAACAAATATCAGTTCTCTAACTGTGGAGTGGTTCTGATAATTGATAATTAGAACATGATTCTGTCATAAATCAACACTTTGAATTCATTTCTGAATGTCAGTTATAAAGAAACACCGAGCGAGATGGGCAATTTACTGAGATTTGACTATATTTGTATACTTCAAAATTGTGTCACTTAGAAGGGTGACACTCATTATATTTATAACAATGGAAGATCACAGCTCATCATTCACTTCCACACTAGACATGTTTTCACTCTTTCAAATAAATGTCTTCTTTTCTCATGAAAATTGGAATATTTAAGGAAAGATAGCATGTGAGGTTTCCATATGGACTCTCATTTAATCATGAGTATATTCTTACTTTCCTTTCTCCAACTTAACTTGCTGTCCTTGATCAGGAACCACCAAAACATTTTTTTTTCTTTCCATTTTGATTTTTTCCTTCATTCATTAGTAATTCCAGATAACATTATTATTAACATAGTTGTGTTTTCTACTTTTTCTATAGTTATTATTGCTAGTTTCATATCACTGTTATTAGTAAAATATTTAATCTAATTTCAATCCACATAACAGTTTGAAGACTTGTTTTGTGCCCTAATGTATAATCTGCCCTAGAGAATGTCCAATTTGTGCTTTAAAGGAGTATGCAACAATGTTGGGCACCGGACAGTCCCAAGACTTTCTGCAAGTCCCTCATATAAAGACAGACAAATGTTTTCTGGACCTTTGAGCTGTGCCTCTTCTCCTTCTTCTATCCCTATTATTCTTAGGAAAAAAAAAAAGACAGACAAATGGAATTTAGTTTTGTGTCCTTGTGCATGAGTGGACTTGGCAAGATTCTTCTAAGACTAGAAAAAGTGCTTCCTCAGAGGAGTCATGGTTCGAGTTTCTGAGGGCCCTAGTCTTCTCCTTGGGCTGTGGTTATCAGTCACTTGGCGGCTGTGTCTAAGTTATCCCATATTCTTCCTTTTGACAAATAAGTCTAACGTGTGGCTTATTTCTCTGAGGACCTTTGCCATTTTCTCCTTTGCAAATAGTATGCATGATGCTGTCCTTATTAATAAACTTACTTAGCCTCAGTCATCAACTTATGCAAGACCTCTTAGTGCCAGCTATTTTGCTTTTGTCTTCCTCATTTCCCATCTTCTTCATTTCTCACCCGTGCCAGCTTTTCCACTCAACACCTGTTTGTTCTAGATTTTTATAATGACAGCTGGGGAAATAATCAGCCCCTGGAGAATGGAAGCTCTATCGATGCCCGCTCCAACTGTTTTCTGTGTACTCTTACTGATCTCTGGTGGTTCTTTAGTGAGAGTTTTATCCTAGGTGATTTACACTTGCTTTACTGTAGAATATCAGTCCCCACTTCTGTTCTGTTGGTTTGGTGTTTCCTACTTTTCCCATTGTAATATTTGTGTTTTTAGATGTACTAATGGGCAAAAAGTGAATTCACAATTGTTATGACGTGATGAAATGGTCTTGATTCTTTGATTATTTGTGATATTTGTGGTCTTTCATTAATGTCTTCATGTTTAAGGATGTAAACATATCCTCCATATTTCCTAAACAAGTTTTGTCACAGAAAGACTTTCACCATTGGTATCCTTTATCTATCGTAGAACACTCTCTGAAAAATGATAAGAGCAGAATTGATATTAGAATCTGCAGTTTGACTTGAAGTTTGTGTAGCAGCAGTATGGCTCTTGAACTTGGATTCAGAAGTCTTAATTTGTTTAAGACTTACTTTATAGTTGAATTTTTCAAAGCAATAATTTGATGAATGAATATAGAAAAGATTCCATTATTAAACCAACATGTGCATAGAAAACAGACATTTGACAAACTACAATATCAATACAATGGACAAAAGTAGTATTTTCAGCAAAAAGTGCTAGAACCAGACATCTACATGAAAGATAATCATTTTTCCCATAAACCTAACTCTATCTCAAATGTGAACTCAATGTTAAACAAAAATATATAATTTTAAAGTGCTAAAATAGAATAGTAGTTAAAATCATAATTTAAGATATATTAGTTTAATAGCAAAGAATTGACATCTAAAATGAATATTTAGCAAGTAGGGCTTCATTGATATCAATATGTTCTACTCAATAAATATATAATGAAAAGAAGAAAAAGATAAAGTGCAGAATAAAACAAAAACTGTTGGCTAGAACTATGTATTGTATGCTATCTAAAATATGCAATGGACTCTTAAAATAGAAGTGTTAGCTAGCAAAAGCAATTCAAATAAAAGGTTATCAAAAGTTAGATAGACATGCCAACAAAAAACCCACATGCAAATAAACAGTTCTTTAATACATTTCATGCTTTCCTGAAAAAACAACATAGACAGAATTCATGTAAGATTTGTTGAGTTCTGGTTCTAGGGATACATATATAAATACGTGTGTGTATCACATACATTCATATAGATGTGTAATATATATTGCCAAATATTATGTATTTTACACACATATATATGTAATATATTTAATACATCATATATAATACATACACACACACATATATATATATACATAGAGAGAGAAAGAAGAAAGACAAAGAGAAGGAATGAAAAGATGACAGAGAATAAATAAATGATTATACCCCTAGATGTTAGAAAATATGGCATGTTTTAAGGAAATGAGGTGTCAGATAATAAAGATACGAAGTTTAAACAGATTTTACAAAGTACATTAATCCATCATTGGCGTTATTCAGTATAATTTCAACAAGATGACATTATGCACAAGGCAAAACCATGGAGGCAGTAAAAAAAGGAAATCATTAATTGATTAGGGATGGGGACAGAAAGGGAAAAAGAGGCAGAGAGCAGAGGGGTTTTAAAAAGGAAAAATCCTTTTTACTATACTGTAATGGTAAATATATATTACATTTTTTTTCAAAATCCATAGGCTATTAAATACTTGGAGTGAATCTTTATGTGATGTATGACTTTGAGTTCATAATTAACTGTCAATGTAGGTTCATCAATTCTAATAAATGTGCTGCCCTGGTGAAGAATGTTGACAGAATTGAGTCTGTGCTAAGTAGGAACCAGGGCTGTATGAGGAAAACATCTTCTGTCTTTGCAATTTTACTGTGAAACAAACTGTTCTAAATATAAAGTGTATTTAAACAATTACTTACTACACAAACAAGGGATGCATCCAATTACAAAGGAAGTTGAAGAAGTCAATGACCCCATTCTGTAGTGGACAGACCTTGTCAAGGCAAACTTTTATGAGTGTCTAGCAACAATCAACAACATCAGAGACATATATTACACAGCTGCATGACAAGAATGAAGAGACAGAGTGAAGAATTTGCCAGAGTAGAGAAGGGGGCAACAGCTTTCCTTGAATAAAAGACAATGGGTTTATTGCTAAAAAAAAATTAGTTAAATAGAACAGTACAGAATGAGGAATTGTACATCTATAAGAGTTAACAGAACAAAGGAAATTGAGTTAAAGGAGATAAGTTACTTTCTACTTTGAATAATTTTAGAAAGAGTATAGTTTTTGCAATTGATGTGACATGATTTGATAGAAGAAAGTCACTGTTCCACTGATATTAGCATGAGACATGAATGACAGGGCACAATCATGCTGAGGATCAAAGAGATGAAAAGCAAAAGAACCATCAGCAGTACAGGGTAAAATGTTTCATTTAGTGACACCCAGCTCTGCATTTTATCCATCCTCTTATGTAGAGAGACTTATCCATCTCTGCTCTCTATATTCACACTGCTCCTTCATCTTGTCATAACTTTCTTACTGCCACATAGACAGCGGCATACAATTCAATATCGTGTTTCAGTGCAGACAGAGAGATCCTTTAAAGTTGTGATTTCCACTATGTCCTTTACCTGAACAGATATGTGCATTGTTCTGCGTGCACTTAAAATAAAATACACACATCTTACCTTGACCACAAGTTTAATCATGAAATGGCTCCAATCAGTTATGGAATCGTGACGTACACACTGATTATTCTCCATCTATAAAGTCCAGCAATTCATTCTTTCTGGTCCTTGAAATGCCAAGTCCATCTCTGCCTTGCTTCCTTCTTTCATATTCACAGCTGTGGCTATCTTGTGCACCTTTCTTTCACATCTTCACATGGTTGGTGGCACGAATCATTTAGTTGTGTCACTTAGATGTCCTTTGCTCATTTTAGTAGAAATATTTTGACTTTACATAAATATTTCTACACTTTATGTAATACAAATAGTCAGAAGAAAATAAAACCAAATAAGAAATTGAATTAAGAGACAAATAAGTATTCTAGAAAAGCACGCTGAATTACAGTGGGAACTAAAGAGTGAAAGAAGTGATAGGATTTGTATAAGAGAAAAATGAAGAGTACATCTAAGTAAACAAGTGCTCAAAGAACAAGGAAAGACAGACAGTGTTAACGAGAACTTCAGTGTTTATTCATGCTTCTGTCAAAGTGCTGACAGCAAACACCTGACATATGGGATTGCGTGTTCTACTAGTTACATTTATTACTACTATGTTATTATTTTTATTTTCAACTTGACCCAGATTGTGTCATCTGTGAAATCTACGTAGAGGATATACCTCAAATGCAAAGAAAAAAAAGTCTCCATTAGGTTGGTCTGTCACGAAATAAGTGCGAAACTGTCTTGATTAATGATTGATGTAGAAGATTTTGCCCTCTTCGGTCACTGACTGCCCTGGGGAAGCTGTTTGGGGATGCATAAACATGCAGGTTGCATGAGACACGGAGATCAAGCCATGAGTAAGTGTTCCTCGATTTCCTATGCTTCAGTCTCTGCCACCATATGCCTGCTGTGCTAGAGAAGCTCCTTAGCTTTGTTTAGTGGAGGACTGTGATCAGAACGTGGAACCACATAAACTCCTTCCTCCCCTTGTTGCTTAGAATATGGTATTTATTACAGAAACAGAAAGCAAACCAGGAAATACACCTAAGCCAGAAATGTTGCAGATGCAGGGATAACCATATTCAAAACCAGAAGAGAAGTACAGACACTGCTCTTTCAGTCTTGATATATATACATATACATACATGTATATACATACATACATACACATATATTTTCTGAGCTAATCATTGACTCTAGAAGAAAGTGTTAATTTCTTTTTTCCTTTGAAAAGGCACTTTTTTCTTTCTATAGGTCAATTCCTGTGTACGTACTTAAGAGGTGCGGCCCATCAGTGAAGACATTTACAGTTTTCCTACTGACAGCCTCTTTTTTTACTTTGTGCTGTAACTGTTTCTAAATGTCTGATATAAGATAGAGACATTTGTAGTATTTGACTATTTTTAGAGCAACTAAAAAAAGTTGGATAATGTTGAATGACTCTTTTTGTCTGTGGTGAATGGGAGGCACACTGATGTGGAATTTCTCTCTGTATGCTGTGATTACCATTAAAGAATAAACTTCTTTAGACCTATAGCAGGACAGAACAGAGCTAGGCAGGGGAAACTAAACTGAATGCTGGGAAAAAGAAGGGGAGAGTCAGAGAGATGTTATGTAGTCCTGTGGGAGACAGACACAGGAACTTTAACCTGTAAGCCACAGCCATGTGGCCATACACAGATTAATAGAAATGGGTTATATTAATATGTAAGAGTTAGCCAATAAGAAGCTAGAGCTAATAGCCCAAGCAGTGATTTAAATAATACAGTTTCAGTATGGTTATTTCAGGGCTAAGCGGCTGGGTACTAACTAACAGATTCCTTACAACAGAACACTTGTCAATTTATAGTCTGTTCTTAAGTACAATTAGAAATATTTCAAGTGAAGCTTTAAAGGATGGCAGGTAAACAGAATAAATATGTACAGCTCATAAATTAATAAATTATTATAAAATTGCCTCATGAGAAACAGCATAGATTTAAGATAAGGACATGATTGTGTGTATGTTCAGCATGTACACATGTGTGTGTGTTTGTGTGTGTGTGCATGAGTGTATTTGTGTGAGAGGGAATTAAACTTAATCTCTTAGATGGTCACTTACTTCCCTTCTATAAGGGAAGATAAAAGTTGGATATCTTAAGTTGAAACTGGTTTCTTGCCTTTTATTTAAAAACATGATCTTTAATAAGTGCAAAGATTTGTGTGCTTATACACGCAAAAGGCTGTGGTTCAAACCACTAGGTTTCATTTAAAAATCAAAATAAAACAGTGATGAGAGATCAGGATTGCCTGACCCAACATGAACATGAGGCAGATTGAAAATGTTCTTCATAGAATCAGGCAACTCCTTTACTGCTGTGAGGGCAAATAACCTTTCCACTGGAATGACAGTCATATCTCCCAAAAAGGGGTGGGGCTTATAGGAGACAATAGAGGGGATGGCAAAAAGGATATTTGTGCTTTTTCTCAGAAGGGTTGTTTGGATGGATGTCTGGGGTTGTTCCGACAGGAAAGTTTAGCTTCAGTTGGAGTTATTTATAGGGAGGGTAAGATTTTTTTGCAAGGGAGGGAGATTTCTTAGTTTATGTGGTTTACCCTCCTTCAAAGGAAATTAAAATAGCAAAAGGCTTAATCTAAAGATTTTCCTTTAATAGTACTAAACACCATAAGTTCAGATGGGTGTACAAATATGTACATATCTTTAACAAATATAATAGGACTGTGTCTGAAGGAAAATAAACATGAAAAGCTGTTCTTTACTGGGGCTTCATTAACATGGAAATGACAGTCAGCAGCCTTGGCCCTTGGCCTCTATTACCCTTTTCTCACAGCAAGTTTTCTTGACTATGATTGAGGAACCAACTCCTGAATTTCAGCTAAAATTTCTTCTCTTCCTGATTTAAATAGTCACATAATCCTCTTTTCTTCTCATTTTACCTCAGTTACAAATACTGCACTGAGAAAAGGATCACAATACTATTGAAAGGTAGAGCCACCGCCAACCTAACATGGAGGTCGATTAATTTGCAGGCATACTTACTGAACTGTCATAGTTACTGTGTTATTCTTTCTAGCTAGGCTGGGGAGGAAAGTGTAGGCACCTCAGTGTGGTGTTAGCAGAAAATCTCTCTCATAACTTTGCAATGATCCAACAGTGCTCCAATATCTTCTTTTCAATCTGGCAGAGGCTTTGGTTCCTTGGGAGCAAGGATATTTGGGAATGGTGACATTTCCTTCTTCTTCAATTTTTTTTTCTGTTTCATTTTTTACCTTTACTGAGAGTTATAAATTTCTTTAGGTAGAATTAGAATCTCCTCATATGATTCCTTTCTGGACTACAACACTTCACTATGCAGACTTAAAATTTTAGAAAGGGCAGGAGGCAGGAAGGCATGACAGCTCTGTCTGTTCCACGTGGTATTGCTCTTAAATTATGTGCATAAAAGTACAAGATAAATCAAAATCTAAGAAATTTCAAATATTTATAATTAACATATACATTCGTAATCACATAGATATAAACCTACAAAAACTAATTAATTATTATGGGATGCACCTGAGTGTAGAAACAAAAGCATTTTCTTTTCTTTTTCCTTTTTTTTCCAAAAAAGTGAACTAGTAATTTGAACACATGAACCATACTGGACAAAGTTCATTTTCCACTGGAATCTGTAAGGATTTAGTGGCCACCTAATGCTGCCCATGATTAGTAACAGGTCTTTTTTATATAGATAATAAGCTACTGGCTGGTTGAAATATGGTTGTTTACTTTGAGGTGCTGACTGCTTTGTGCTCTAAGATACTTATTTAGTTGGTTCTGCCAAGAACCATATGACTGATGCTGTCTCTGGTACCAATGACTTCATGGTTACAATAACATTTCAGGCACTGACATCTAAATTATAGGAATTAGAATGAATTCCCAATGCAATCATCTATGTATTTTCAGCCTCTTTTTAGGATGCTCAAGTAGAAAGGCTTTATTCTTTTGGCCAATGTCCTGCTCTGTTACTTTCTATTGCATTTTTGACCATCAGATAAGAAAATGTAAATGATAGAGTTCAGAAAAAGCAAACTCACATTAACTATCCAAGAGGAAATACACATGGATCCCACAACAAGCCTCAGGACTTAAGTTACACTGATTTTTAAGATGTGTGTGTGTGTGTGTGTGTGTGTGTGTGTGCGTGTGTGTGTTATTAACTTTCTGTCTGTCTATCTATATATGTGGAGCTTTTCAGAAATCTCGGAGCTAGTGCTAATAAACATTTGTGAGCCATAAACTGTGGGAGCTCAGAGACAAACTAGCACTCATAATAAACAGGAGGTGCTCTTATCTACTGAGCATTCTCTGCAGATCCTGTTACACTGAATTTTAAGATTTTTTTCTGCATAAAACTCATGACTCACAAGCTGCCATTATAATTTCCTTTTAGCTAAACATTCATTTTTATAAGATTATTAAAAGCAAGGTAGTGACAATCTATCTATCAATCTCTATATATATATGCTATATATTAGATAATATCTAGATAAGTAGATGATAGGTAGAGAGATAGAGAGATGATAGATGAATAGATAGACAGACAGACAGACAGACAGACAGACAGACAGACAGACAGACAGAAAGATGGTAGATAGAGATAGGTAGATATAGATAGATAGATAGATAGATAGATAGATAGATAGATAGATAGATAGATGGATGGATGGATGGATGGATGGATGGATGGATGGATGGATAGATAGATAGATAGATAGATAGATAGATAGATAGATAGATAGATAGATAGATAGATAGTAGATAGATGCACAAATACTGAGAATTGGCACTCACCACTGCCTTACCCTCTGCTTCCTATAGGAGGTGTATGCTGAGGTGTGGTGCTCTCATACAACTGCAAATGAGCAGCTACATCCATGGGCTTTGCCTGGCAGCCTGGAGAAAACATTGTGTTGCCTGCTGACTTTTTGCAGGTAACAGGCTTCCCAAGGAGCAGCTATGATTCATGGAACCTTTTGTACTTCTTACTTTTGTTCTCAGAGTTTTAGCTTCTGCTTGATTTTTGTTTTTTATGTGACAGATACTGTGCATTTTTGATTCCACATCGATTTTTCTTATTCTGGAAACAACTTTCCCACCTTAGCTTTTTAAAAATTTTTTCTAAGTTTCTCCAGATTGTTACCCAGACGGTCAATAACAATGGTTAATATTTTTAATGTTATACTTTTATATATAGAGAGATATTAATTATTAATTCTGAAAAAGATGTGTTTTTTTATTAATTAACCAATTTGGTTAATTAATAAAAAAACTGCTTGGCCCTAATAGGACAGAAAATTAGGTAGGCTGAGTAGATAGAACAAAATGCTGGGAGAAAGAAGCCGAGTCAGGAGTCGCCATGATTCTCCCACTCCAGACAGATGCAGGTTAAGATCTTTCCTGGTAAGTCAGCTCGTGGTGCTTCACAGAATATTAAAAATGGGTTAGATCAATATATAAGAGCTAGCCAATAAGAGGCTAAAACTAATGGGCCAAGCAGTGTTTAAAAGAATACAGTTTCCATGTAATTATTTCGGGTAAAGCTAGCTGGGTGGCAGGAAGCACCCCGCCGTTCCTCACAACAAAGATGTACATTATTTTTACAAAAATAGACCAAATATTTCCAATTAATGCTTTGCCAAAATACTTGTTTACAATCATTACTTAAGAAGGTATGGCTTATTTCAAAATTTCAACGGCTAGTCATGAATTTGAACAGTACTCTTGCTTGGATTTGACTCCCATAGGACTTGGAATCACATAATGACTATAAAACATTAATTTTCACACCCTGGGGGGAGTGATTTAAGTGGAAATTTTACCTGTTAAATATGGCATGGATTGTGGTTTATAATATGCTAAGGATGTGGTGATTTTTATTCCATCTTCTATTTATTTCTGTTACAAACTTTTAATAAGGAAGTGTCTATGTTTCTGTGAAGGAAGACATGAATTTTCTCTACTTTAATCTACCAAAGCCTGAATACATGTCTAATGATTTACTGTAGTAAGTGAAAACAGCCATAAATAATCATCTTGTCAAAACTGAATCACTGGAAGCTAGTTAAGCTGATAAACTTTCAGACTTCTGCTTTAATACAACCACACTATCTGAGGAACCGCACACATATTTACTAATTCAGCCAATAGAACTCAAATTCAGTCATTCTGACTCTATCTCTCAAAAACATTCAGAAAAAAAAGTCATTATTTTGCATTGGCAACGTACGGAGGAGACTGTCAAAACCAGTATTTAAATCTCCATTTGTCAAACTCAAAGGTGGATCAGGTCATACCCTACAGATTCTATTTTCTGTTGTTGCCAGAGATACTTCCATTGTGAATATAAATGATAATTTCATTACAACTAAATATTTTATATATATCTTGCTTTGATGTATTTTCTTTCTTTTCCTTTGTCTCTTTTTAATATAGTTTTATGAAACTATAATGTTTCATTATAGTTTATAAAGCAATAAAAATACCTAGAAACTGCAATCTACCAAGTTTATAAACTTTGAGTTCGGATAACTCATTTTTGTTTGTTTTTCAAGACAGAGTTTCTCTGTATAACAGCTCATAATATTTAACCATTCACTTATATGTGTAATTGAATTTGTATATGCATGCTGATATTTTGTGTGAGGAAATGAGTGAGTGAGTGAGTGTGTGTGTGTGTGTGTGTGTATGTGTGTACATTAAGTTTCATGTGGAACATTGAGTTTTTTGTGCATGGTTATGGGTTTGCGAAGGCTAGATGTTGATTCACACGTCTTCCTCTATTTAACTCTATTTATCTCAAACATATATAATATATATGATATATATATATATCATATATATATGTTAACCTGGACCTCATCAATTCAACAATACTGCTTTGCCAGCAAGATCTTCTTTTCATTATCTGTACCTCCCATTGCTCCAGATACAGGTAGACACCATCACTACAGGTCATTTTGTTGGTTGTATTGTTTATGTTTTCATGAATTCATGAATTATACACTAAGGTACTCATGGTTGTATAACAGGTAGTTTACCTGAGTCATCTCCCCAATCCTCATTATATTTAATTTTTAAATAATAAGAACACATTCTTTTTTTAATTTGGTGCAATAGAATATATTTTGAACACATCCATTTCACACTTGCTCTAACCAGACCTATTGTATTCTCAACAAATTTATTCCCACCTTTCTTTTAATTTCCTCTTAGTTTATAAGTTGAACACTAAGTCATACTGGTGCTGTTTTTAGTGCCCTATGTGTGGGATCAAAGAGAGGGGAATGAATAACCTGTCACTAGTCATTTCCCCTGTCGAATAAAGGATCCTTCCTCTCTCTGTAGCCATCAGCTGCCATTAATTCCTCATCTAAACATGAGACAATCAAAGCATCTAGTGCTTTGTTATGGGATTTTTTTATTATAACCCATTTTATTATGTAGAATATACCATACAGTGTAGCACAATAATGTAATTCATTAAACAGACATGAAGGAACACTTCCTATCATCCTGCTTAGGAAACAGTCTTAGTATTTTAGAATCACCCCTTTTTAATGTGACCACCTATCTCCAGGATCATCACTATCTTGAATGTCATATTCAAAATGATACATTAGTTTTATTGCTTAAATTTCTACTTAACCACATGTGTGTCCTTTCCTCAACATATATTCTTTGGTTTCATTCACAAAAAAAGATTTACAAAAAAGGAAAATATAATTATGTTACTTGGTGTTTCTTACAACTGATTCCAAACCTCAAATCTTTTGATACCTATGTTCATAGATGAAATTAATTTATATTCTTAGAGACATAGGCAAGAATTTATTTTGATATAAAAAGTTATGATTACAACGCTAATGAGATGATTCAGTACTTACTGCTCTTACAGAGGACCTGGATTTGGTTCCAATCACCTATGTGATAGTTCTCAACCATCCTTAACTCCTATTCCAGAGAACTGAACACCTTATTCTGGCTTTCATGTGTACTTGATATGCATATTACTCAGACAAACATCCATGAACTTAAAATACAGATAATTTCTCAAAACAGAAAATAATTCCAAAATTCTGGTTATTACCCTTTGATTGATGATTGCAAATGATATGTTTATCAGTGTTAATGGGATTCCTGGGTACAGGGGTCTTAGAATTATTTTCTTTTATTTTTAAACCTTGATGTTTTATAGGCCTTATGTGTTTAACCACAGCTCCAGCAAGTATATATTTTTACAGCCATTTGATATATAGAAGTCAATATTTTATAGCCATTCTCTTCATTCTCTGATCCTTATATTATTTCTGGCCCTTTCTCTATAATGTTCTATGAGAACAATGGAATATTTACAGTCAATTATTCTCAACATGTTAAGCAGTTATAAAATTATGCATTAACTATTGTCCCAAACACAAAGAAGCCTCTGTTAACGAGTTTGGGAGATGAATAAATTGGTCATAAATGCTTAGAAGGCAATCATATATACTTAGAAGGCATTTTGATAACCTGTATTTAGTCAAATACAATGGGCTCTACCCAGAGTCAATGATTTTCCTAGTCATGAATTTTGACTCTTAATAGAATTATTATGACAATGGTTACACATACATTGACAGTTTGAAGACGTACATTTAATTTTTTTAGTTTATCTTATATCCTGTGATCTGGGTGAATAGATTTATTAGAACTACATGAATTTATTAATTTCTTTAATTTCCTGGCAGATAAAAGGGCAATTGAATAGAAAGTGGTTTATTTCTTCCTTTCTAGACACAATGATATTTATTTTCATTTTTTACCACCTGTACTAGTATGAATTTCCTGTGTAAAGGTATTTTCTGTGTAATAGAAACCAATGTTTTATTGTTTCTTTGAATAATTTAGGAACGAACTCTCTTCAAAATTATGCAAATATGTGATGCTTGCTTTACTAAGTTTTATATTTAAGTGTTCATTGTGATTTTGAAAAATATCTATATTTCTTCTTTTTTCATTTTTTTCATTGTGTCTTTGTTTTTTTATTTTATTTTATTCTTTTTTAATTAAAATTTCTGCCTCCTCCCCGTTTCCCATTTCCCTCCCCCTCCTCCCACATATTGCCCCCTCCTCCCAATCCCCTCCCCCTATCCCCAATCCTCTTCTTCTCCCCCCACTCCATTCCCCCTCCCTTTCAATACTGAAGAGCAGTCCAAATTCCAGTTGAGCAATCTAGATAGACCTGTTAGTCATGAAGAATTAGAAGCTATTATCAAAAACCTCCCTACCAAAAAAAACTCAGAACCAGATGGTTTCAATGGAGAATTCTACCAGAACTTCCACAAAGACCTAATACCTATACTCCTTAATGTATTTCACAATATAGAAACAGAAGAGTCGCACTTGGGAGGCAGAGGCAGGTTGATCTCTGGGAGTTCGAGGCCAGCCTGGTCTACAAGAGCTAGTTCCGTGACGGGCACCAAAGCTACAGAGAAACCCTGTCAAAAAAAAGAGAGAGAGAGAGAGAGAGAGAGAGAGAGAGAGAGAGAGAGAGAGAGAGAGAGAAAGAAACAGAAGAGTCATTGCCAAATTCCTTTTATGAAGCTACAGTTACCCTGATACCAAAACCACACAAAGACTCAACCAAAAAAGAGAATTACAGGCCAGTCTCACTCATGAACATCGACACAAAAATTCTCAATAAAATACTGGCAAACTGAATCCAAGAACACATTAGAAAAATTATCCATTATGATCAAGTAAGCTTCATCCCAGAGATGCAGGACTGGTTCTACATATGAAAATCTATCAATGTAAGCCATCATATAAATAAATTGAAAGAAAAAACCATATGATCATTTCATTAGATACTGAAGAAGCATTTGACAAAATTCAACATCCCTTTATGATAAAGGTCTTGGAGAGATTAGGGATACAAGGGTCATACCTAAATATAATAAAAGATATTTACAGCAAGCCGACAGCTAACATCAAATTAAACAGAGAGAAACTCAAAGCCATCCCACTAAAATCAGGAACATGACAAGGCTGTCCACTCTCTCCATACCTCTTCAATATAGTGCTTGAAGTCCTAGCAATAGCAATAAGACAACATAAGGGGATCAAGGGGATTCAAATTGGAAAGGAAGAAGTTAGTGTACATAAGCGACCCCAAAAACTCCACCAAAGAACTCCTACAGCTGATAAACACCTTTAGTAACGTTGCAGGATACAAGATCAACTCCAAAACTTCAGTTGCCCTCCTATACATAAAGGATAAGGAAGCAGAGAGGGAAATCAGAGAAGCATCACCTTTCACGATAGCCACAAATAGCATAAAATATGTTGGGGTAACTCTAACCAAGGAAGTGAAAGGTCTGTTTGACAAGAACTTTAAGTCTTTGAAGAAGGAATTGAAGAGGATACCAGAAAATGGAAGGATCTCCCTTGCTCTTGGATTGGGAGGATCAACATAGTAAAAATGGCAGTTCTAACAAAGGCAATCTATAGATTCAATGCAATCCCCATCAAGGTCCCATCAAAATTCTTCACAGATCTTGAGAAGACAATAATCAACTCTATATGGAAAAACAAAAAACCCAGGATAGCCAAAACAATCTTATACAATAAAGGAACTTCTGGAGGATTACCATCCCTGATTTTAAACTCTATTACAGAGCTACAGTGTTGAAAACAGCTTGGTATTGGCATAAAAACAGAAAAGTCGACCAATGGAATCAAATAGAAGACCCGGATTTTAACCCACAATCTTGTGAACAACTGATTTTCGATAAAGGAGCTAAATGGAAGAAAAAAGCATCTTCAATAAATGGTGCTGGCATAACAGGATGTCAACCTGAAGAAGAATGAAAATAGAGCCATATCTATCACCATGCACAAAACTCAAGTCCAAATGGATCAAAGACCTCAATATCAATCTGAACACACTGAACCTGATAGAAGAGAAAGGGGAAGTACTCTATACATATGGGCACAGGAGATCACTTCCTACGTATAACCTCAGCAGCACAGACATTAGCAATATTGAATAAATGGGACCTCCTGAAACTGAGAAGTTTCTGTAAAGCAAAGGACACTGTCACTAAGACAAAAAGGCAACCTACTGACTGGGAGAAGATCTTCACCAACCCCACAACAGACAAAGGTCTGATCTCCAAAATATATACAGAACTCAAGAAACTAGACTTTAAAATGCTAATCAACCCAATTAAAAAATGGGGCACTGATCTGAACAGAGAATTCTCAGCAGAAGAAGTTCAAATGGCCAAAAGACACTTAAGGTCATGCTCAACCTCCTTAGCGATCAGGGAAAGCAAATCAAAACAACTTTGAGATACCATCTTACACCTGTCAGAATGGCTAAAATCAAAAACACCAATGATAGCCTTTGCTGGAGAGGTTGTGGAGTAAGGGGTAAACTCCTACATTGCTGGTGGGACTGCAAACTTGTGCAACCACTTTGGAAATCAGTGTGGCGGTTTCTCAGGAAATTCTGGATCAACCTACCTCAGGACTCAGCAATAACCACTCTTGGGAATATACCCAAGAGATGCCCTATCATATTACAAAAGCATTTGTTCAACTATGTTCATTGCAGCATTATTTGTAATGGCCGGAAACTGGAAACAACCTAGATGCCCTTCAATGGAAGAATGGATGAAGAAAGTGTGGAATATATACATATTAGAGTACTACTCAGCTATAAAAAACAATGACATCTTGAGTTTTGCATGCAAATGGATGGAAATAGAAAACACTATCCTGAGTCAGGTAAGCCAGATCCAAAAATATTAACATGGGATGTCCTCACTCATAATGGGTTTCTAGCCATAAATAAAAGACATTGAGTCTATCATTTGTGATCCTAGAAAGCTAAATAAGAAGGTGAACCAAAGAAAAACATATAGATATCCTCCTGGATATTGGAAGTAGACAAGATTGCCGGCCAAAAATTGGGTACTTGAGGGTGGGGTGGGATGGTGGTAAGGGGAAATGGGGAGAGAAAAGTGAGAAGGGGAGAATGGCGAGAGCGTGGGTGAATGGGATGGTTGGGATAAAAGAAGGATGGATATGGGAGCAAGGAAGTATATATCTTAATTAATGGAGCCATCTTAGGGTTGGTAAGAGACTTGACTCTAGAGGGGCTCCCAGGTGTCCAGGGAGATGTCCCCAGCTAATTCCTTGGGCAGCTGGGGAGAGGCAATCTGAAATCGCCCTATCCTATAACCATACTGGTGAATATCTTGCATATCACCATAGAAACTTCATCTGGCGATGAATGGAGATAGAGACTGAGACCCACATTGGAGGACCAGACTGAGCTCCCAAGGTCCAAATGAGGAGCAGAAGGAGGGAGAAAATGAGCAAGGAATTCAGGACCACGAGGGGTGCACCCACCCACTGAGATGGTGGGGCTGATCTAATGGGAGCTCACCAAGGCCAGCTGGACTGGGATTGAAAAAGCATGGGATAAAACCGACTCTCTGAACACGGCGGACAATGAGGGCTGATGAGAAGCCAAGGACAATGGCACTGGGTTTTGATCCTACTGCATGTATTGGCTTTGTGGGAGCCTAGCCGGTTTGGATGCTCACCTTCCTAGACCTGGATGGACGGGGGAGGACCTTGGACTGCCCACAGGGCAGGAAACCCTGACTGCTCTTCGGACTGGAGAAGGAGGGGAGAGAGAGGGGGGGAGGGGGAGAGGAGTGCGGGGAGGAGGCGGAAATTTTTTCAATAAAAATATATGTTTTTATATATTTATTAAATATATATGTTATATATAAACAATAATGTTTTGAAACAGTAGAATTTAGGATCTTTGTGGATTTAATATAATGTTAAGAGACTGGCTGACTTTTAGCATGGACGGAAGAGTAGTGAAAATGATGATCTGGCTATATTTCACAAGCTCCAGCTTAAAGCTAAGTTTTTACTGATTGGTAGGCATAAGAGCTCTTTTCTGTTTAGGAGCTGGTTCATGGGCTATAACCAAGCAACGTTCAATGTTTCTGAAACACAGACAATTACCTTACAAACACACAAACCACACACACACACAAAATACATATACAGTCATGGACACAGAGACAGGGAAACACAATCAGCACATATACAGACAAAGAGACACAGACACACACATACACACACCATACACAGAAATAATTTAAACATTTTTAATGTTTTAAAACATAAAGGCTTATACTTAGTAATACTGAAGTATTGTAGTTATTATCTTTCATTCAGACAACACAGCATCAGCTTTTAGACAAATGGTGTTTTCATGTTTTCTAGATGGTTTTTATTTCTTGTTTCTTTTCATAGATACATTAGTATTTACTCAGTGTGACCCAGAGAGTAAATTTAGTTTAGCAGTAACACTAATTTTGTTTACTAATTTTTGAACTTATATGGACTCCTCAGCTTTTTAATTATTCATTCAAACATCACTTTTTGGTTTATTATGACACTGTTTATTCTATATTTGTTTTTTCGAGACAAGGGTTTCTGGTTGTCCTGGAACTCTGTCCTTGAACCAGGCTGGCCTAGAACTCATAAAGATCAGCCTGCCTCGGCCCCCCAGCCCTGGGATTAAACACATGTGGTACCACACCCGGCACTGTTTACTATCTTAAGAGAAATAGCCAGGTGGTGGTGGTGCAGGCCTTTGATCCCAGAACTTGGGAGGCAGAGGCAGGTGGATCTCTTTAAGTTTAAGGTGGGTATAGTCAAAAAGATATTTTCAGGACAGGCACCAAAGTTATTCAGAGAAACTATTTCAAAAAACTTGCATACATACCTACATGCATACCCACACACACGTGTGTGGGTATGCATGTAGGTATGTATGTAAAATCCCTGAGTTTTGCATATGCCAATAGCTTTTATTTACAGTTCTTGTTATTAGTTGTTGTATGATTAATATCCATGTTATCATCTAATTCAATTTAAACAGGAGATTTGTTCCTATTAGTGATTGCTACCAAATACTACTACTACTACTAACATATATCTTAAAATATTAAATCTCTTAAGGATATGATGATAATCACTTAGCAGTTTATTTGTGAATTATACAGGTGATCATGTTTAATGACAATGAATGAGTTGTCACATATCTAGTAATTCCACATCATTTCTCTAGTGAAATATCTGTCAATATTTTCATAGGTGATATTAATTTGGAATGTTGGCTATTAGCTTTCTGTATATTTTAGAAACAGTTCTTTATCAAAAGTATACTTTAAAGATATTTTCTCTAGTTAAGTGTTAGGGCCAATTGGAGTCCTGGCCTTCAGCTGCTCTTCCCCGCTAGATCCTTCTAATTGAAGTTACTAAAAGGTGTGCCTTGCCTAGAGGATCAGAGGATGGGATTTTCATCTGTTGGCCATTGACTGCTGGGTATTTAAGCCTCCATGGTGCTATTAAAGAAGGGTTTTTGTACCAGTACAAAAAAAATTGACAAGGTTTATTATCATTTTATAGTAAGTTTAAAAAGTTAAACATCTTAAAAGAATTTAGAATCAACACTCTTAGAAATTACTGATTCTCAGAGAATTCCATAACATTTATATCAGCATTTGCTATGAGAATGTAAGGGAGCTGAAAACAAAGTGGTCAAAGTGTGCTAAAAATACAAGTCCCTTGTAATTACAAGAGAAACATGGGCTTCAGTGCAAACTTTGTTGGCAGAGCCTTGAATTTGTGCATCATTTAGTACTTGGAATAACTATTCAATGGAAATTTTATTAAAGTATCATCACAACAACATGTAGAATAAAGATAAATGAAAATTAAATGAGAAATGATTTGGGCAAATATAGATATGAACGTGGAAGCAAAATCCTTAATTATTCGTTCTACCAGAGAAAATATGATTTTAATGGATAAACATAAATGGCAGTTATGTCTTTTTGCCTTTTGGAGCATATCTATCACACAAATAAATTTATACTATAAAAATCATCATGAAAGTAAATGATCAACAATAAAAAGTTAATAGATGATATTCAGTTTCAAGGAGCTGAAGTGATAGCCCAGGTATTAAGAATTATTTTGATTAAGAATTAAGAATGATTTTGTAGAGGACCCTTGTTCAGTTCCTATCACGTATATAGTGACTTACAACCTATTATAATTGCATAGTTTTTGATGCACATCTTCAACTTTTTAGAAATTTCTAACTTTATACCAGACTGAACTCCCAAGGTCCCAATGAGGAGCAGAAGGAGGGAGAACATGAGCAAGGAAGTCAGGACCACGAGGGGTGCACCCACCCACTGAGACAGTGGGGCTGATCTATTGGGAACTCACCAAGGCCAGCTGGACTGTGACTGAAAAAGCATGGGATAAAACCGGACTCTGAACTTGGTGGACAATGAGAGCTGGTGAGAGGCCAAGGACGATGGCACGGGGTTTTGATCCTACTTCATGTTCTGGCTTTGTGGGAGCCTAGCCAGTTTGGATGTTCACCTTCCTAGACCTGGATGGAGGGGGGAGGACCTTGGACTTTCCACAGGGCGGGGAACCCTGACTGCTCTTGGGACTGGAGAGGGAGGAGAAGAGGAGTGGGGGGGAGGGGGAGAGGAGTGCGGGGAGGAGGGGGAGGGAAATGGGAGGAGGGGAGGAGGCAGAAAAATTTTTTTCAATAAAAAAAATAAATAAATAAATGAAATTTAGTTCTGTTGTAGTAGAAAGAGTTTATTAGAGTCTTGATAATATAAAATCCATTCACTAACTATTCACTGAATGATTATTTGTAAATTGGAGATTACAGACTGAAAGGGGAGAAATGGAAAATGAGTGAGAGTAAGGACAAACCTGAGAGATAGTCTGCACAAGTCTGCCCTACATAGGGCCCTTGAGTTGAAAAGAGAAGTGGACACATGCTCCCATTTCTAACCTTGTGGCTATTTCCAATGTATAACCATTTTCAAGTAAAACAAAATAAGATTCTCCATGTGAATCTGTATGGAGACACTAACTATTCCTAAAGCTAGACTGCATACCCAGCACTAGATGGCCAACAGAAAACCAACTAAATGGCAGCATTTTATGATTTGGGTCTCATAATGTCTTATCAGTGTTTCCTTCCTTCTTTCTTTCCCTCCCTCCTTCCTTCCTTCTTTTCTTTTTAAATTTTATACTATTTTTATCTTTGCAGCATAGGTCCTCTATGTATACATTATGACTTCCAGTTTAGTAATTATTGTGTTCATAAGTGTATGAACAAATAGATCTCTGAATCTATCTATCTATTTTATGGGCTTTTTTTTTGTCTTGTTCTGGCATATTAGCTTTTGTTTTGTTTTTATATGAATTAAATACCATAGTATATTATCATATTATGTTATACTTTTATCCATTGAAAGCCTATTTGTTTTCTGATGAGAGATAGAAAAAGGATGGATTTGGATGGGAAAGGATGTGCAGAGAAACTGAGGGGAGTATAGAGAGGGAAAACTGTAACCAGGGTATATTACATGACAAAAATATTTTAATTATTTAGAAAAAAAATCTTTTTACAGTTTTATTTATTTATTTATTTATATTCATTTTACATACATACCATGCTTTACCATTTCTTCCCTCTTTTTCTCCCCCCCCCACCACTTCCTCTCAACACATTCTCCTCAATCCATTCCTTCAAAAGTGTAAGACCTCCCATGGGGAGTCAACAAAGTCTAGCACATTGACACAGGACCAAGGCCTTGCCCATTGCCTCAAGGCAGAGAATGGTATCCCACCATAAAAGAATGAACCAAGCTAGTTCATGAACCAGGGATTGATCCTGATTCCACTATCAGGAACCCCACAAACAGACTAAACTGCACAGTTGTTGCCCAAATGTAGAGGGCTTGGTTGGCCCATGCAGGCTCCCCAGATGTCAGAACAGAGTTTGTGAGCTTGTTTCAGCTGTCTCTTTGGATTTCCAGGTCATGATCTTGATGACCCCATCTTGCTTACATAATTTCTCTTCTATCTCTTTGACTGGACACCCAGAGCTCGGGCCAGGTACTTGTCTGTGGATCTCTGCATCTAAGGTTCATTGATGACAATCTGGGTAGTCACGAACTTGATTGTGCTAAGAAATCCAAATGAGGGAATGAGATAAGAGAGTTGGGAGAGGGACATGGTGAGAGAGCAATAAAAGAGATATGTTAATAGAGAGAGCCATTATGGAGTTAGGGAGAAACCTAATGCTGAGGAAATTCCCAGTAATCCACAAAGATGACCCCAGCCTAGACTCCTAGGAATAGTGGAGAGGGTGAAAAAATCTCTCTCTCTCTCTCTCTCTCTCTCTCTTTTTCTATATATATATATATATATATATATATATATATATATATATATATATATATGAAATGAAAGAAGGAAACAAAAAAACAAATGAAGGAGTGGGGAAGAGAACATAAATCAAGAGGAAGAAGAACCAGAACAAAGAACCAGAATAAAAAGTGATCTTCCATTAATTTAGACAGTAGAAATTTTACATAAAGCCATGATGTAAATTCAGTCAGGTTAGGACTTCAAGGATCATCTTTTTGATAAATTCCCAGCGGTCTTTTTATTCAATTTAGCACAAATAATAAAAACCTAGAGACAGATGCTGGGGTTAAACTGAAGATCAGAAAAGCAAGCCAGTCAAGTCACTCGGAAAATTTTACCTCTACCAAGGCTGCGTGACTGTGATAGAGAGCTGATCTCTGTCTTCTCTCACTTATATTCCCCTTTAGTGCTGGGATCAAAGCCGCAACTCCCTAGTACTGGGATTAAAGGTGTAAAGCACCACGGCCTGGATCAGTTTCTGCATTGCTACTCTGTAGCCGAGGTAGCCTTCAAATCTGAGAGATTGATCTGCCACTGTCTCCCCAGTTCTGGGACTAAAGGTTATGACACCAGTGCTTTGCCTTTAGTGGCTTAGTTTTACATTTTGATCTTCAGGCAAGCTTTATTTATTAAAACATAAATAAAATACACTATAATTCAATATATAAATTAGGATGAGATTAGAGTGTGTGTCTGTATTTCTTTCCTTAACACTCAGAAGAGCTATGCTTTAAATACATAGTTCCTGAAAATCATACTATGAAAGCACATTCTAAACATGGGTTGCAATACAATATTAAATATAGAGATTATCATGTATATATAGTCTGACTACTCAACTGTTTCCCTAAAATCAATGGAGATATGAAATCACGTTACAAAATGTTAAGAGATATATAGAAAACAAGCAATCATATTTAAAAAATATATATGATTTGGGCTAAAGGTATGGCTCAGAAGTAAAGAACACCTAATGCTTCTGCAAAGGACTCAGGGTAGGTTCCTAGCACCCTCATTTCAGAGGATCCAACATCTTATTATGGCTTTGAAGAAACCAAACCCATTAGAAATGCATATAAGTTTGGATAAGTGCTTAGCAGAAGACCTATGCATCTGCTTCCATCAGATAAGGTTCTAAGAAGACAATTAAGGTAGTCACCAATCTGATTACAGGGGAAGGGCATTTGACTTTCCCTCTCAAGAGACTCTGGGACTGACTGCTGGGAAGCCTGCATAAGACTGAACTAGGCCCTCTGAATGTGGGTGGCAGTTGTGTGGTTTAGGTAGCTTGTGAGATCACTGGCTGTGGAACCAGTATTTATCCCTAGTGCATGAATTGTCTCTTTGGAGCTCATTTCCTATGGAGGAATACCTTGCTTAGCCTAGATACGAGGAGAGGCAAGGAGGGCCTTGATCCTGCCTCAAGTGATGTGACATGTAACATGAAGGGCCAGGCCTGCTTGTTTGTTGTTGTTGGGGTTTCTGTCCCGCCCAGTACCCCCACAACTGTTTAGCCCCAAAGAAAATCACACATAGGTCTCCATAAATTATAAGCTGATTGGCCCATTAGCTGTAGCTTCTAACTGGCTAACTCTCACATCTTGATTAACCCATTTTTCTGATCTATGTTAGCCATGTGGCTCAGTACCTTTCTTCAGTGGGGCAGATCACATCCTGCTGCTTTGGTGGTCTGGGTAGAAGTAGGAGGAATCAACTTCCTCCTTTCCAGAATTCTCTTGTTCTCATTACATCATTTCTATTTCCTATCTGATTTTCCTGCTTATATTTTCTGCCTGGCCAATCAGCATTTATTTATAACATGATTGACAGAATACAGACAATTCTCCCGCACCAGTGACAGATTTTGTTGACTCCCCGTGGGAGGCCTCACCCCCTATGAGGAGTGGATGGCATATGTGGCACGACAAAGGTGGGAGGAGCAGGAGGATGGGAGGGAGAGGGAACTGGCATAGGTATATAAAATAAGATTATTTTTTAAAAAATGGAAATGCATATGACTGCTAGAAAGTAAAAAACTCATATACATGAGTTTCTTAAATTCTTCTAAAAAGTAAAATAATGATCATTCAACAAATGGAGACTATCAAATATTTCTATAATTTCTATTCTGTGTTTATTATTATTTTAACAAGCTTTTTTATAGTAAATATTAAATTCATCTATTGCTAGTGTAACAAATGCAATATTCAGCATAGATTATATCAAGACATATCATGCACAATTTGACATTAGATTATTCAGAGTGCATTTGCTTTTTTCTTAGTTTCTCCTGATTATGAACATATTTTATACACATTTTACCCCCAAATTGAGATTTTGAAGAATTATTGTGTGAATATTTTGCGAGGATACATTTCTATCTGTGATTTTTCTGATGCTAAAGCTGCCGCAGCTTTACATAAAACTGCACTTTTTATGTCCTGCTGCCTATTCTCTAAAGCAATATAAAATGATGTAAGAAACACACCATAATGTGGCTTTTATGATTTCTCTGCCCATTATATGGAGAATGTTTAGCATTTCTCCAAAGAAAGTGCTTACAGTTAGAATCCTAATGAGTTAAATATCCTTCATTATCACAAACACTTCCCTGTCTTCTTCTATGTAAAACTTCAAGGTAAGCAAACTACTGAAATGATGTTTATGAAGAAAAATATAAAGAAGAAAAAATGCAAACATCTTGTGTATAAAGGTGATGAATACTAAGTTTCAAACAGCTGCCGCTTCTCAATTTTGGAAGTTATTTCATGCCAAGGTCACTGCATATGAAATTATTGGCATCTTTACTGAAACCCAGCACTTCTTGCACAGAAAAGCAGTAAATCCATCTAAGAGAGTGATTGGGATGCTAAAGCAGAGATGCAACATCTGTCAAGCAATTTATGCATCTGGACTACAGAAGTGGCTCCTTGATTTAAAAAAAAAGGCAACTTTTACCAGATTGTATGTGGGAATAAAGATAAGCCTGTGTCTTGAGCATGGTATAATATATGTACTTGATTAAATATGCCTTTCAGATACCCCCGGAGTTACAAGACAGAAAGATAATAGTATTGGAAATTAGGGAGCAAAATAAAAGAGATCTGAATTCTTATAGATCATTAAAAAAAGGCACAATGGTCGAGTAGATAATACCATGCTATTATAGGGAATTGTAAAGGGATTATACTAAACACAATATTCAGTTTTAAAACTACACCTAATCAGGCCTGAAGAGATGTGTCAGTGGTTAAAGTTCTTGCTTTGAATGCATTAAGACTTGTTTTGGGGTCTCCAATACATACCTAAAACACTGGACAAACTAAGTCTACAACCACAGTGTCAGGAGATGGACACAGATATGTCCCAGAGTTCACTAGTCATCTATTCTAGCTAAATGGTTGCTTCAAGGAAGACCTCTAACAAAAATAAAATGGAGACCTATATAGAAATACACATAAAATAATATTGTGACTGCCTCCACATGTACGCACACACATAAGTTCACCCACAAGCTTATGTATGCTGTATATACATTATTCATCCATACAATATAAATTAAATGTATTTTCAAACAAGGGGAAACCAAATATGGCCAAGTATTTTACAATTAGTTAACTGTTTGGTACCCATTTCACACTAGCAGTTCTATTAAAAAATAAAAGAGAAAATCTATTCTTTGTTCAGTAGTGATAATGTATTCAGTAGCTATTACTATTTCTTAAGGGAATCAGGTGCCGCTGCTAGATATCAAGCTAAATGTGAAAATATCTAAAACTATGAAATACAGAAAATCACTGGTTCACATGGCTATTTTACACAGGATAGAGATAGCATGATGATGCATTGTTTCAATCTTCCATATGTGACAGGCTTTAAATCATGCATTCCTAGAGATGACAGAAACCTTCATCCATTTTTCTTATTTGAGAGGTACATATCTAGTCTTTGGCTATGGGTGGTAATTTGCTAGAAGCAGGTGGAAGAATTACACGAAGAAATGTTTTGGAACAAGTGGAGAGAAATAAAAGAAGTGTGATCATTCATGGTGTTTAATGTAGCTGAGAATTTAAGAAGCTTTTTAGAAGGTTTAAAATTCTTTGAAAAAGAAAACAGGAAAATCTAAGTTACACTAATTGATGTTATATATAGCTTTAAGCAAAGTTAATGGATGTTGAAATAGTCTATTTTATGCAGATATTAATTAAAAGAAAGAGTTTGCTTAGAATGGTTTGGGAATATTAGAAAAAATTCTATATTTTCAGAAAAAAATAAATTTCAAAAATCTAAATTATTATTTTTTTGTTTGTCAAATATAGAAGAATTTCCCTCCTATTGCTCTTTCATGGAATAGTTAAGAACAGTGGAAAATACAGGAATTTCCATATGACAATCCTAAAATGTATTCAGTAAGCAATCTAGAGGAGACATCAAAACATGGAGATTCATGAATGAGGTGATTTTCTTTGTTTTCTTTTGTGACTTTGACCCAAGGATATTCTGCAATCATACCAGTAGTGTAAGGGTGCCCAAGGAGTCAAGACAGATGTTGATTTTCTTTCAAGAGTAGTCATCAAAAGGGACTTTAGAAACTACAGGAAGGATACAAGTGAGGAGGAAGCTATAAAAAATGTGATTCTTGATATGCAAGTGTATAATACCTGGATTATTTTGAACTGTACATTCAAAAGCCCAGTCTAAAATGAGGAATTTAGGCAGAAATGCCTAAAAATAATATGTAGTTGACGAGTATAAAATATAATCTGCACATACAAACTTTTCTATAAAGAAATATAAAAACCCATGTAGCATTTTCTAATTAATAGCCTTAGTACAGTAATAACTCATGATAAATCATGAGCATATCAGTTTTGTCATGAGAATGGAATACAATATTACTTGAAATTTATATAACTCCTAGAATGTATATAAAAGTAGTAAAGAGAAGAAAAGTAAGGTATTCTCTTAATAGATGTAGCAAAAATACTTGCTGAAATTCAGTATGCATTTTTGTACAATAAATTAATATCACTTATTAATAGACATAATCTCTTTAGTGAGACACTGCTCATCTTAAACAAACCTCCTCCTCATATGATAGATAATTTCAAGCTACTGTTCATCATGAATAACTTAGAGTGAGGCAAGCTTATTGAGACAAATCTCTAATACTACGACTCAGAAAGCTGAGGCAGGTGATCACCAGTTTGTCAGTAGTCTAAGATATATAGGGCAAGCATGTCTCACAAATTCCAACTGAGCAAAGAAACCCAATATCTGTGAACACTTTTCATATTTAATGATACGTTGGATTTTGACCACTTGTGAGTGTCAACTATATAAAGTGTCTCAGATTATAAGCTTATAATTTGTAATTATCCTGTATTTTTAACAAAGGCATGCAATTAAGTTTACAGAAGCTTAAATTTCTTTTTTTTTCTTGACCATAATCCTAAAAGAAGTTTAATTTTCTAAGCCTGTAATATAACTGCCCAAGAGGAAGGGCATGGGAAGTTGATAAACTTCAAAATTTGATAACATATCATCATGGGCACTGAAGAATCACAAATGAGTAACCATGAAAATCATGGCTTCTGATATTATAAGCAAAGCAAGTATTCATGGTGAGCTAAGTATGATACCAATGTATTTAGCAAGCAATGACTGTGAATAAGCTACATTCAACATGCTTGAGATGGAAAATATTAAAACTGAATTTTATTTGAATCTGATGTCTTAATAAGAGATGAAGAATCTACATCTTGGAGAATTCTACAAGAGGTAGAAACAATAGGATCAGAAAAGGTAAACTGAAGAATTTAATCTTTGAAAAGAAAATTACTTAATGAACTTAAGACAAAATGGTACATAGTGAAATGAATTGTTAATAAATGGGAAGACTGATCATTAGCTTCAGAATAAAGGATAGATACAAATATAGAGAATATTAATAGAAGTTCAGTGGGACATGAAACAGTATCACAGTGCTTAACACACTATAATAAATGGAATATGATTATAAAAATAATAAAGGAAATGTCAGCAATATTACATTTCAAGGTTTTGGAAGTACTTCAGTTTATATATTCAGGAAATTCAACAAACAATAAGAAAACAACAGAAAGTAATGTGTGGATGTTAAATTGTGTTTGGTGAATTGTCTATGAACACTGATTTCCTAATATGTAATAAGGAGAAAAAAATACATAATTTTTTCAAAAGATACAAAAATCAATCTCTGGACACAATATTCATTTGTGAGGAATCTGAGCAAAAAGATAGGAAATGTTCTTACCGAAGGAGAAAGTAGTTTAAAAAAATTCATTCACTATCATACTGGCATTAAAAACTAAATACATCTAACTTTACATTTCAGAATGAAATTCTAAAAGTCTTTCTGTACATTTATGTAACTGTTGGAATGAACTTCATTTATAATTTCTGCTACCTCACAATTTACATATGAATTTTTTAGTGTCTGAAAACACTATGCTTTTCCATGAACATTTTATCAATACTATTACATGAATGTCCTGGCCAACATAAGTGGTAAAACTTCTAAGAAACATTGTAAATATGTGTAAATCTAACAGACTAATAGACATCATTTTCAATCATTACAAGCTTACACTGATGGCTACAATGTTTAGCATTTTCCAAATGTTTCTTGTGATTAATAAGATTCAATAACTTCTCTGAAGACAAGTATATAGATAATAAAGTCACCTAGAGCTACTAAGGTTTATTCCTCCCAACATAATAGATCTGTTATCTACAGTAAGCAAAGTCATCTTTATAGTCCTGAATTTTACCATGACTAATGTGTGATTAAATTTAAATATTGTGATCAATTATTTCCCATTGATATTTATAGCAACACTGAGGCAAAACATGGATGACACAGGAAATAAAGCAGGTTTGTTTTGAGCTTAAAATAATAATTTGAGTTGGGCGGTGGTGGCGCACGCCTTTAATCCCAGCACTTGGGAGGCAGAGGCAGGCGGATCTCTGTGAGTTCGAGGCCAGCCTGGTCTACAAGAGCTAGTTTCAGGACAGGAACCAAAAAAGAACTACAGAGAAACCCTGTCTCAAAAAATCCAAATAATAATAATAATAATTTGATGCTAATCATATATGCAAGGATCATGAGATAATTTTATAGAGCCAGATGATCAAATGTAAACCCATAAATTTCTGAAGAGCAAATATTGACAGCTCTCGTTTCAGATTAGGTAAACATAACCCTCAATATCTAATTTGAAGTTGCTACTCTAACCACAGAAGAGTAAAATGCTCATGAATAGATGGTGTGTCTTTCAGCATTATAAGAAGCTAAGAACAAAAACACCCTAGAAACACAATGAATTGAATGAGAGATCCTGGATCAATCAGACTTAAGAGTTGAAAGCTGGTGGAAGTTAAGAATTACGAAGAATGGTAGCAAATATCTTACTTTGCAGCCGGGCGGTGGTGGCGCACGCCTTTAATCCCAGCACTTGGGAGGCAGAGGCAGGCAGATCTCTGTTAGTTCGAGGCCAGCCTGGTCTACAAGAGCTAGTTCCAGGACAGGAACCAAAAGCTACGGAGAAACCCTGTCTTGAAAAATCAAAAAAAAAAAAAAAAAAATCTTACTTTGCCTAGAGATGCTAAGTGTTTATGAGCAAACTTTCCTGTGAGGATATCACAGAGATGTGAAGAAAAGGGGAACCACAGAGGTTTGTCAATTTCTTGACTGTGTCTCATTTAGTTGATACACTTTAAGAGACAGAAGAACAGTTAGTCATACCAGGGATGGACTGTTTCAATTAAAAGTAAAAAATGTAGTGCAAATCCAATTCAATAGCCTATTTAGTATTTTTAATTAAAAATATTTCAAACTGTTAAAATTTAAGATAATTCCCAAGGTATTTCCTTTAGAATATCTTATAGATCCCTTATAAATCTACCGCATGTATTGGCAATTGCACTTACTGTCCATTTTTTAAACTCTTCAAATTTTTTTTTTGTTTTGTTTTGTTTTTTTTTTTTTTCGAGACAGGGTTTCTCTGTGGTTTTGGAGCCTATCCTGGAACTAGCTCTTGTAGACCAGGCTGGTCTCGAACTCACAGAGATCCGCCAGCTTCTGCCTCCCAAGTGCTGGGATTAAAGGCGTGCGCCACCACCGCCCGGCCACTCTTCAATATTATATATAGCATAAATTCAGTATGTTCAAGTCATCAAGCTGAATATAAAGAAAGAAAATCTCATGTCTGTAGTGATTTTTTTGCTGTGACTCTCCAGCGGCATCTACTTGTTCAGTAGAGCAGCTGAATATCACTTTGTCCTTCTCTTTTCTGAAGCCTCTGAGGCATTTTAGCAGCAAAAATTCCTCAAGAATTGTGTTCTGTACTTTGATTTATTCAGTGCCAACGTGATTTAGTTCCGATTTCATTCATCTCATTTTCTGATTTCAGTTTCTTTGGACAAAAAAAAAATGAAAACAGTCCACTGAAATTTCCTTTGATAATTATAAATATGCAGCAAGGGTCTTTTTTTCTAGCATATTCTGTACTGAATAAAAGCTTATTTCTTTCCAAAACCTGCAGCGACCAGAACTACTCTTATTACTGGCCTCCACTAGATGCACTGTGATTTTTTTTATAAGTAATCTTATCATATTTTTTGTTATGCATCCATACACTGTGTTTTAATAATTCTCCCCATATTCCTTATACTCTAATTCCTTCCTCTATACCATGTCTCCCTCTCAACTACATTTGTTCTTTTTATGTTTGAGATAAGTGTTGTCTGTGCATGCATGAGTACAGGATCATCTAGATTCCAGGGCTTTTACAAGACTTATCCATTAAAAAAATAAATAATTTTTCCCACAATATCTATCAGTGGCCCCTTAGCTTGCCGTGAAAATTCAAGATCTCTTCCCCCATTCATGCTGAGATTATTGCTGACTGTTATTTGTACATGTTGTTCATGATGCCACAGGGGCCTTAAGTTCAACTCTTCTGCCCTGTCTGTCAAATATGAATTGACAGCCGACTATCATTATGTCTAGAACTTAGGATATTTTTTCCTACTCTTTCCTGATGATCCCAAGGTTTTGGGGGATGTGGATATGACATAAATACCCCATTTACCATGGAACACTGTACACTATCTCATTCTCCGAATGCTGACATTTTAGGTCTGTGTTAAACACCATACACTTTAAAGATTGTTTGATGATAGTAGAGATAAATTATGTGGATAGAGATAAGCACTTAGTGCACAGTGTGCTACTATATAAATTTAACAGAAGACTAGTTTTAGCATCTCCCCCAAAGACCTGTGACTTTGTCAGTCATGGGTTTTTGGACCAGTCAACAGTACCAGGAATAAGTTCGATTATGTGGAGTGGGTTTGAATTCATCCACGATCTTATTGCTACTTCCATGATAGTCATGCCACTATTTCACAGTGAACCTCTATTACCAGGCTCGTCATGACTGCTGCTTTCAGAACTCTCAACTTGGAAAATGTGATGATCATTTCCTTCTTCTAGTAGAATGCATGAAGCCTTCTGGTACTAGTGCATCACTGGATAAGAAGCTTCCTGGTCAGTCACTCTTGTTTTATTCTGTATCCTGTGACTCGAATGTGAGGTGCCTTACTATCAAGTTCTGGAGAGTTATCAAAAAGCAATTATAAAAGTTTGTAATGTATGGGAATCTATGGACCCTCTCTGACCAACAATGAAAAGATTTACCCAAAACCTGGCAAAACTATAGGCAAAACAATAGGTTGGGTAACCTATAGTATACATGGGGGGACTATTTTCCCTTTATAAGATAGCTCCAATTAAAATACTTTTATAGTTGTGTATGTCTGTAATTTAGGAAGCTTCTACAATTATTAGGTTTGCATGTAGCATTTTTAACACTCTTCGAGTATGACTTAATCTTCCAGATACTCTCCTCTACAATATTCTTGCATTTCTCATTGACTTTAACCATTTCTATTTCATCAATCCACTTTCCCTTTTCATAATATCTCATTTCTGAACCTTGCTTTGAAATACCGTACCATGTTTCCTTACTATCTTCTGCCTTCTATGGGTACTCAAATTAAAAGAAAAAAAAAAACACAAGCTAGAATACATATATGAGATAGAATATGTCACATTTATTTTTGTGTCTTGTTTACCTCACAATGAATGACTATTTTCAGAATGAACTATTTGCCTACAATGTCCACTATGCCATTTTTAAAAGAGCAACTTTGTTTTTGACGTAATATTACATTGTTTACCCCTCCCTTTCTTCTCTCCAAACCCTCCCACATGTACTTAGTTGTTCTCTTTCAAATTTATGGTCTCTTTTTAAATTAGTTTTTGTTATTTAGACACACACACATACAAACATAAATATCTGATTAGTGTATATGTTACTACGTGTGTGTGTGTGTGTGTGTGTGTGTGTGTAGGGCTGGTCATTTGGTATTAGACAACAAGTTGTTATGTTCTTCCCTTTGGAACACTGTTTTGCCTTCTCTCATCAGTCCTTAGCTGCCTGAATTTCTTTTTTATGGATGAGGGCTTTTCCTGTCTACATTATCATGTCGACACTTATGGTTATTGTCCTTCTTTAGACACTGATGTTCTTGAGACTTATGGATGTAGATTCTGCTAGTCTTAGGGAACAATCTCATAGAAATCTCACGGATCTTCTGGCTGTAACCTTCTTTCCAGTCCACTTCCACAAAGATTCATTAGCCTTAGGTGCAGGTGCTGTGTTGTTGATGTATCAGTTGGGACTAGGTTCCATGACTCTGTATTTTGATTGGTTTAGTTTCTGTAATGATCTCTGTCTGTTGCAAAGAGAAGTTTCCTTCATGAGGTGTGAGGACGACACTGGTTGTTGGGTATGAAAAAAAAAGGTGTTGGGTTATTCATTTAGTGTGTGTTCTGGCTCCATCCATTTACGTGAAAATTTCTCTAGATCAACACTAGCATTTGTCACTGACTGTTCTTGCTATTATTATATTATATTATTGTATAAATATTAATAGTAATGATTCTATGTAAGAAGAGATCTCAAACTACTTTTAGTTCTCATTTTCCTGATAGTAAAGATGTTAAACCATTTTGTATGCATTGCTAAGCCATTAGTATTTTTCCTCATGAAAATTATTTAATTCTATGCTCAAATTTGCAATTACATTGTTAATTACTTGCTGTTGTTAAGCATTCCATATATAATACATATATCTGAATACACATATATGCACACACACACATATATATATATGTACACATTATATGCATATATTCATCCTTCTGTTAGATGTAAATCTGTTACTGTTTTTGCTCATTTCGTAGCCTGCTGTTTCATTTAAATTGTGGTGTCCTTAGGTGTATAGAAACTTCTTAAATTTTGTCATTCTATTTTTCAATTGTTGGTCTTTAATGCCTGTGCTGTTTGGAAAGCTATTTCCTGTGCCTGTAAGCTAAAGCTTGTTTATTACTTTTTCATTCTCGGATTCAGGAGATCAGGTCATACGTTGAGTTTTTTTTGATCTACGGAATTTAGTTTTGTTCAGACTGAAAGTGGAGCAGTTTAATTCTTCTACATACAGCAATCCAGCCTGACCAACATCATTTGTTGTAGAACCTGACTTCTTTTCAATACGAACTTCTGGCTTTTAGTCAAAATCCATGTAGTTATAGGTGCATAACTTGTTTTGTGGTTCTCAATTAAATGTGATGTCTCAACACATACTCATTATTTTTAGTTTAATATCTTAAATTGAGAATATAAATGAAAACATTTTGAGACAATGCCCAAATATTGGGTACTGTGAAAGAAACTTATGCCAAAATGTAGAAAAATAAATTATAACAATAACTTTTTAATGTGCTAATAAGAAAAGTATAACAGATTATAATATAAAAAATGAACTACAATAACAACAACCATGTCAAAAATTTGAAGAATTATACATCTCAGGGGATATATGACTTTTGATCATAGATTAGGATGATCATGATTGAGTATGAAATATTTAAAAAGAATTTTAACTCCTGTATTTCATTTATCCATTTACCGGCAAAAAGCTCAATAAAAACAATGACGTATTAAAAATTCACTAAGAAATGATTTGTGACTTAATTCAGAAATATTTTCTTAAACATTTGAATACTATAAGACTACTTTTGGCTCATTGTCAAATGACACATTAGATGACCTATAATTTGTATATATTATTCTATGTTTCCATCACCATCATGAATTTGTCAAGTTTGCTTGCATTGGTTTCTTTAGTTTATGAGATGTCTAAAGATTTTCAACTATTTTCATTTACATGAATTTAGTAAAAAATTTTTAAAAATTTGCATTTTTCTTTGTATTGTTAGATTCTAATAATAGAAGGTGGTATCATTCAAGTAGGTACATTTTGGATAGATATAGTTACCAATAGATGTCTACAATATTGAAGGTGTTTTAAATACTACAAAACTATTTAGGGAAGTGACATTGTGGAGGAAAAAACAAACATAATGCTTGAAACATTAAAATTTGTCAAAAACTGAAGGGATGTCAAATGGAAAACATCCCCAGTGTTAAGGAAGTGGTGGCTAACATTTTTCATGTGAGACTACATAACATGAACCCCAGTTGTAAACTATTGATGCAAAAACAAATAAGATGATGTTAGGATTGCTCCATGAGCTGGGAATAAGCTGGAGTACTCTAATTCAATGTAAACAGTCCCAGCACTGAGAGAAAGGATAGAAATAACAACAGAGCGGGTTAAAGAAATCGATTCTGCTCTACCAATCCAAGTGTGTGGGCTTATTGTGAAATCCTGACTGTTACAAAATCCATATTAGTTTCAAAATCTTACAGCTAGGAAATAGCATTTGTTTCAGAGAGAAAAATGAAAAAGGAGAACACTCAGTCAGTTTCACCAAGAAAATTTCTATCTTTTAGTGCAAACACAGTTAAATTCTATTTCAGAGGTGGTTTAGAGGTCAGTGTTGGTGCTATTACTTTGTGTGAATCTTTGAGGATCATTATAAACACAACAACAAAATTTAAATAATAAATACAAGTTATTTATGTTTTGTTTCAAAAGGAAAACATGGAAAAAACTATTAAGATGAAAATTCTAGGTTCCGAAAATATATGCTAATAAAACCACATAACCATTTTCCTATATTCAAAGGTTTCTTTATTTAAACCATTGTTTAATAGATTATACTTTCTATTTTATCATTTATTAAACAATAAAAGTAGTGTTTAAATAAATAGTATATAAGTGATCTTTTTGTTTGCTCCTTCCCCTCCTCCAATTCTTTCCACACACCCTCACAGTCCACCCCCATCCAATCCTCAGAGAGGATAAGGCACATTGCTTTGTGGAAATTCAAGGCCCTCCCTACTATATCTAGGTTGCGCAAGGTATACATCCAAAGAAAATAGGATGCCTGAAAGCCAATACATGCAGTAAGGGTAAATCCTGGTGCCACTGCCAGTGGTCCCTCCGTCTGCCCCAGCAATCCCACTGTCAACCACATTCAGAGGGACTAGTTTGGTCCTATGCTTGTTCCTTGCCAGTCCAACTGGAGTTGGTGACTTCCTATTAGCTCAGTTAAACTGTTTCAGTGGGTGAACCCATCTTTGCTCATATTCTCATTCCTTCCACTCTTCAGCTGGACTTTGAGAGTCTATTATTCCATTGCTCCAATGTAGGTCTCTTCCTCTGTTTCCATCAGTTGCTGAATGAAGGTTCTATGGTGATATTTAAGATATTCATCAGTCTGACTACAGGGCAAGTCAAGTTTGCATTCCCACCAGCAATGGAGTGTTCCCATTATTCCACATCCTCTCCAGCATAAGTTATCATTGGTGTTTTTTATCTTTGCCATTCTAACAGGTATAACATGGTAACACAGAGTTGTTTTGATTTTCATTTCCCGGATGGCTACGAATGTTGAACATTTTCTTAAGTATCTTTTGGCCATTTGAGATTCTTCTGTTGAAAGTTATTTTTAGTTCAGTACTCCATCTTTAATTGGGTTATTTAGACTATTAATGTCTAATTTCATGAGTTCTTTATATTTGTTGAAGATCAGTCATTTATCTGTTGTGGGATTGGTGAAGATCTTTTCCCATTCAGTAGGGTACCTTTTTTCTTATTGACTGTATTCTTAGCTTCACAGAAACTTCTCAGTTTCAGGAGGTCCCATTTATTTATTATTGCTCTCAGTGTCTGTGTTACTGAGGTTATACATAGGAAGTGGTTTCCTGTGCCCGTGCATTGAAGACACTTTCTCTTCTATCAGGTTCAGTGTGGTCGGATTTATATTGAGGTCTTTAGTCCATTTGGAATTGAGTTATGTAAATGGCAATAGATATGAATCTATTTTCATTCTTCTACATGTTGACATCCAGTTATACCAGCACGATTTGTTGAAGATACTCTCATTTTCCTTTGTATAATTTTAGCTTCTTTGTCAAAAATCAAGTGTTTATAGGTTTGTGGATTAATATCCGCATCTTCGATTCCATTGGTCAATCTCTCAGTTTGTATGCCAATACCATGCTGTTTTCATTACTGTAGCTCTGTAATAGAGCTTGATGTTAGGGATGACTCCAGAAGTTCCTCCTGTAAAATAAGTGATCATTTTTTAAGAAACCCAACGACTTTCAGAATAAATCTGCTTGACCGCATGTTGATGTAAGCAAGGTGCAGAACAAAAATACAAACAAGAAATAGTCATGCTTTGTCTGAATCTTTTTAGTTGCATTTTGGCCTTGATGAAGGAAGAAAGCCTTGTACCACTTTTCGTTTGCTCCCTCTGCATCAAGCTTATGGTTGAGGGTGTGAGTTTCCTACTCTGATGAGAATCTCTGCCCCTTTCTGCTTCCCGCAATGATGGACTCTTCTTCCACTGGAATCATCAGCTCTCGGTGATGTGCTTTATCACAGCATCAGAAAGGTAACTAATATATGGACTTCTGCTGATAACCTTAATTTTGGTAAACTGTCTTTGGAGTAAATACATTTTATTGTAGGATTTAGTATACTGATGTATGATATAATTTTATAAGTATACAGATTATTGGTATCTGCTCTATGCTCCGTGTTGCTAATTTGTATTTTTAAGAATTTCGTTGTATTGTCAGTAAGTGAGTTTTCCTCTTTTGTTTATATAAAACCTTATGAATTATGAATGCACAATTGTTTTAGGTATTAACAAGTGTTTATTTCTTCAAGTAAGTATTTGTTCCTTAACACTATGTTCTATTCTTTTCTATATAAATTAGACTATTGTTCTCTAGGTCTAAGAAGAAATATAGGCACCTCACACAGGAAAAGTATTTACAGAGAATGTTACTTAAATCAAAAGACCAAAACTATTTGTAACAAAATGTATTATACAACCAATAAAACTTAAGTGTGGAACTTTGGGAATAACCTCCTTGTTTACCTAAAATAATGGTTATATAACTAGCAAACTTAGACAAGAGGGCTAAGGGCGTAAAGACTTTGAGAATGTGGTAGCAGAGAAAACTGACATGTGGAGGTAAGATAAAAGTGAGGAAATACATTAAAGTCTGTTGTAATATGAGCAGCGGGGCTGCGTCCCCGGCACCCGGCCGCCTGCATTGCTAGCTTATGCCCCGAAATAATTACACGGAAATCTGTATTCTTTTAAACACTGCCTGGCCCATTAGCTCCAGCCTCTTATTGACTAGCTCTTACATATGGATCTAACCCATTTCTAATATTCTGTGTAGCCCCACGAGCTGGCTTACCAGGAAATATCTTAACCTGCGTCTGTCTGGAGTGGGAGAATCATGGCGACTGACTGACTCGGCTTCTTTCTCCCAGCATTCTGTCTGTTTACTCCACCCACCTAAGGGCTGGCCTATAAATGGGCCAAGGCAGTTTCTTTATTAAATGAAAATAACTCCTCCATCAAAAGTCTGTCTGCGGATACTACTTCTGTCCAAGGCCCCCTTCTTTGTCCTAGGGTAGTGCTGCTTAGGTAAATTATAAGTGTTCTGTCTTTGTTATTAAAATTGTACAAACTCAGGACCCAGTGATTTGTGACCTGAACATAATCAAGTGTCCTTGTTGTTTTCAGCCTCCTAAAATATCCCTGAATCATGTGCTCATTTATTTCCAACAAATAAGAAATTAATTATATGAGAAAATATCATAATTCTTTTACCTAATGAAGATAGCTGATAAAATTGTAGTCCTGGGCCTGATAAAATCTGATTCTAGAGCATCATGGGAATAAAAGGAAAAGAATTGAAAGAGCCAAAGTGAAGTTATTCCTGAAGGACCCAATAGTCAAAACAACTTAAAAATGCTATCTAAATGTCCAAGTACTATGTACTATGTGTTATGCACTATGGGTTGGGTAATGATTTATGCTTAAATTTCAAAAGCTTAGCTTCCTTTATTGAGGTATGCTTTATAAGACCTGGAAGACTCCAAGAATGCTCCTCATGTAATTATATACATTTATATCAATGAAAACTTTAAATAACTTTGCATTTCTAAGCAAATAGGACTATAAACCCAGACAAAATAACTTGGATTATCCATAATTTTGCTTCTCTTTTTCCTGATAACATGTTACAACAGCATTAAAATAAAGTGGTTTAAATTGCCACCAGAAAACTCGAAGGGTGAGCAAAACTCATAGAGAGACATTAACAGAAACATGGTTTAGGGTAGGCTGAAGTGATGCTATAATAGCCTAAATCATTATGTACTATCTGTGTTCCAAAAACTGCTGCCAAAGGACCTGTCAGGAGACAGCTTTGTCTATGACTTTGCCAGCCCTCACGTCCCACCTGCATGTTGCTGCCACTACTTTGGCCTCCCACACAAGCTCACCTTCCCTCGACCTACCCCTTACTATATGCAACTCTGGTTACTGAATCAAAGTCTAGGGTGAATTCATTTAACTGATACACAGTAAACTAAGTGTAAAATCTAGTTGGGATTTAAAAGGAATGAAAAAGAAATCTTGAAATGAATTGTAAAATACATTCCTGCGCTAAGTCAGAATGGCCGACAAGTGCAACCAGAAAAGAAAGCATTATTCCCCAGAGGTCACACAGCAGTTCCAAAAACCTTTAACTCATGCCCTTTTGCCCAATTATTACCTTTCAAAAAATTTGTAATGACCTCAGATTGGCTTTACTCTTCCCATAAAATCCTGATGGCTCATGCTCAGCCAAACCTTTAAGTTTCCATAGGTTCTTCTGAAAAGAAACTAACACAACACTGGTCCTTATTCTATGAGAAGATCTTAGTATTTTTTGATGAAATCCCAGACTCTTACAAAAGTTGTTCATTTCTTCCTAGTTTTTGAGTTGGATTACGGAGTAATCTTTATTATCCTTTTCTTGCTGTGAATCAGTAAATCACCCTGTGGGACCACAGTATGCCGTGCCTTTCTTGGTCTGAATAGGTTTAAGCCAGAATCAGGCAATGTTTTAACAGAAGTGTGTCAAAATGTTTTTTTTTTTTCCTTTGACTTTTACCATTTTATATTAGGGATAGGGATTGTATTTGTCAGAGGTGTCCATAAAGTATGGAGGGTTATAAAGAGAATATTCCCCCAGAGTAAAATTTCCCAGAAGAATAAAAAAGGGGTATTTGCTTATTAGTATTCATTTCTAATTTTTCAACTCTAGTATATTTTCTTACATTTTATATTCTGCAAATTAAAAAATGTAATTTCCAATTTCAGTCATTTATTACTTTATTCATGATGATGAGCTAACTTCTCAGTTTGTTTGATGTGATAAAAAATGACCTATCGGATGTATCTGACATATTTTATTCTATATATCTAGCATTTTCATTACATTGATTAGATATTTATAAGGATGCCACATTGCTATAGAAGTGCTTGACATAGCATATTGGAACCCATTCTCTTTGGAGAGATACCTTGCTCTGCCTAGATAAAGGGGGGCAGTCCTTGATCCTGGCTCAAATTGACATGTCCGACTTTGTTAACTCCCCATGAAATTTCTTACCTTTTCTGAGGAGTGATTGGGTGGTAGAGTGAGGGGAAGGTGGTGGAACAAGAGGAGGTGAGGGAATAGGAACATGATAGCTATGTAAAGCTGAGAAAAGATTGAATTAGAAAACTTAAAAATATTATGGACAAGGTTACAGTAAAAATATATTTTTATAAATGAAGACTTTTATAATATTATGTGTATATTTAACATCTTTCTGAATAAAGACTCAAATGAACCTAATTCTACTATTACACAAATTCTACATAATTCTCTGTTATAACATGGAAACTTTCTTAAAGATGATCTAGTTAATCTAAAACAATGTTCTTAAACATTGGTATTAAATACATAGTAAATGAATAAGATTAATTAATTTCTAAGTTTATTTGGTTTTGTAGTACAAATGAGCTATGACTTTACTCCGTATTAATAATTTGAATTTGTGGAACACACTAGTCGTCTTTCTACTCTCACGACAAACAACTCAAAGTTTAGCATGCTTGTTTCACTTCTCCTGCCAAAGCAAATCTGTAGCACAACTCAATTAATCAATTACAAACACATGCATTGCACTTACTTAAAAATGCTGTGACATTAATTGAATGACAGATGCATGTTTTATTTCTAAAAATATGTTTCAGATATTTAGCTGATTGGGAAGACTATGGTGATCTATACTTGAAATGTAGAATTTCAATTTAGAATTTTGGTTTACATAATATTACTTTATAGTACATTGCTTGCTAATGAATGGGGTATAATATAAAGAGATGAGGGTTTAGTTTGTAGAGTGAGGTGATATGGCCAGGTGGTACTTATTAGTACATGAGCTAAAGATAATAATGTGTTTGTTGTTAAATTTATTTGGGGTTGGAGCTGATAAAAGTACAAAAGTCATACAGAAGCCCAGGCAGCAAAAATGAAGAAGAAAGAAGAAGAAGAAGAAAAGAAGAAGAAGAAGAAGAAGAAGAAGAAGAAGAAGAAGAAGAAGAAGAAGAAGAAGAAGAAGAAGAAGAAGAAGAAGAAGAAGAAGAAGAAGAAGAAAACCTTGTTTAGATTTTGATGTGGGCAAAAGGCTATAAACCGACAAGTCCTTTGAGGTGACTTCAGATTGTCCTTAGCTGCCATATTCATGGGATAGTGAATCCAGTAGGAGACACGAAAGCTGGTAGTGTGATGGTATTTACTGGAAGGATTACATAAAGGGAAGATTCTTCCTGAGAGTGGTTTGCTCCCTCCAGCAACAGCTAAAGGTCATCCTAGGTTAAATCTGCTGTTCCTGCATTTCTGCTCTTGGCTTCTGCCAAGGAATCTAGACTAGAGTTGCTGCTCCGTTTCTGTGATGTACTAAAATGTGCTGAAGACCAAAGGCTTATTACTATCCCACATAACACATTGGAATTGTTGAGGCATCCAGTTTCATATTCTAAACAGCTGCCAGGTTTTTAGCTTCTCTCATGCAGACAAACCCCATTGGCCTACAATTTATGTTGTGTGAAAGAACCTAACATATATGCTTTTCATGTATATGTAATCATTCTGTCCTTTTCCCTTAGTCCTGGCTACGGTAACTCAGGGAGACAATTACTGTCTAATAACATGATGGTAAGACAAGGTACTTCCAAATTTTCTCTAAACTTTGATGAATTCAGACATGTCTGTTTCTGTCTCTAGGCTCTTGCCTTTGCCTTCTTGAGTCTATTTATTTAAACAAAGGCCTAAAAATTCCTTCTCTGTCACTCTGATATGTAAGAACGTTCTTCCAAAAAACAAAGAACAAAAACCAAAAACTTTCTTGTCTGTTTTACAAGCAATATCGTCCCTGAAAGTAGAAATCATCTTTGAAGTTTAGATATTACATAATACATTTGTGGGAGGGGCAATGGACAGCAACCAAGAAGCACAAATGCTCTAATAACTAAAAGAAGCACTTGAAAAGTCAAATAATTTCAAGTTATCCTATTCAGTCACCTTACCACAATCTCTTCTTTCCTTTGTTCATTATCTTAACTCAATATGTAGGAACTTCTCCACTCATTGTTTCAACAGAACTGTGTACGTATTTATTTCTGGCCTCTTGATCTCATTTTAATCACTTTACCAAAAATAAGTCTTTTTTGCTTGCTTAATGTTGAGCAGAAGAATTCTGACATGGCATAAGAAAGTTTGGAAACGAAATGATACTCTTTGTGGGAAATGATCAGAGATTACAAAAAAAAAAAAAAAAAAGTACTGCTTTTACAGACTACCTGTGCACTGAACAAAACATTTGCCTGTGTTAGTAAGAACATCCAACTTTATCCTTGAGTACCAAAGTTAGGAATGAAAACCCAAGGAAGAATATTTTAATAGGAACATTATCAAGTCCATGATTGTTCTTTAACTACCTCACAGACCTTATCCTCCTCTTGCTTTAGGAACAATATGATTGGGGGGGGGGGGCTACATTTTTACCAAAGTGTTCCCTATATTATAAAGAAATAGCTTATGATTCTTTTCTCTGGATTTCCTCAGTGGTCAAAATGATAGCCAAAAGAAGATTATTTGAATAAATAAATGCTGTAAGTTAGCTGTGATACAAAATTAAATCTCCATGTCAACCTTCTCACCAGACATATATCTGTAAATTTTGTGAATACATAAAATATTTTACATATTTTTCAGACTTGTTATTGTTAAGTGGCATTAGTTTTGAATCTTGAAAAAAATGCTTCCCTTCCAAACTTGATTTTCTGTCTCTCTAAAGAAAATAATAATTTGTCAACCTGTTCAAATGCTAATGCAAACGCCATGATCACTCACTGTCCTAATTGCCTTCAAGTCCATAACAGCCCATAACTTCCTCCTCCTCTTGAAATCATGCTCATTTCCCTTAAGGTTGAGATATAGTTCATTCAAATCTGATTCCATGAGACTAAAAAATATGGTCTAAAAACTCATTATTAGTAGAATAGACTTGAAGACCCAGATACTAAGTCCACACACCTACAGGTGCATTCATTTTGACAAAAATGCTATAAATACACAGTGTAACAACAACAACAAAAGTCACATTCTTTACCAACTGGTGCTGGATGTCTGGAAATCTACATGTCAACTGGTGAATATGGATTCCTCTCTTTCATCCTGTATATAAATCAATTGCAAATGGAGCAAAGATCTAAATATTAGATGTGGCACTCTCTAAATTCTTGAAGATGAAATCGAGAGTATTATTTTTGATACAGCTTAAAAAATGACCTTCCTTGGTAACCCAGGAAATAGTGCCAACAACAAACGCATAGGACTCCATGAAACAAAATTGTGGATTTTTCTTTTCACAGTAACACAAATACATTGTTTTACAGAAACGCTTCAACCTGCCGGGCGGTGGTGGCGCACGCCTTTAATCCCAGCACTCGGGAGGCAGAGGCAGGCGGATCTCTGGGAGTTCGAGGCCAGCCTGGTCTACATAGGGAGTTCCAGGACAGGCTCCAAAGCTACGGAGAAACCCTGTTTCGAAAAATCAAAAAAAAAAAAAAAAAAAAAAAAAAAAAAAAAAGCTTTAACCTAGTAAGATTACAATGGTTTTCTTGTATTTTACTTTTCTGTATTCTAAAATTGTGGGGTACATGTTATTTTTGAAAAATTCTTAACAGATAAACGATAATTTCAAAACTTAACATGATCATACATGTTCATCATTCCCATGAATTGATTTCATAGCATGTGCTAGCTTTAATATATGTGCAGGCAATACAGAGCTACACCATCATAGTCAGTAAACATTTGTCAGTTTTTCCTGACGTTAGTTTTCATTTTTTGTATTAAAGAAAATATTAAAAGCTGAATTAAAGCAGATGTCTTAAATGACTATGCATATATATCACAGAATATTATATCCATGTTAAATAACTATTTCAAGATTGAAATTAAGCAAATTCTTATCTAAATATAATCATATAAATAAAACCATAAAAATGTTTGAATTTTTAACCAACATAAAATGCCATATTGAATTTATTATTCAACCTTACATGATGTATTGAAGAAATGTCATCTTTCTTTGCAAAAAATATTCATAAATAATCTTAATTTTTGATCCTTACAATAGAAGCCACCTGTGTTGAGTGCATTTAATTCAGCAATTCTTGGTTTCATACTATACTATGAAATATCATGTACCATTATATTCATCTAACTATGCACACTGGAAGGAATTCAAAATTCAATAGTATGAAGAAAATTAGGGAAGAAAATCACATCTGTGAAGTGAGGGAATGAATATCATTTTAGAGAAAAATATAAAAGAGAATCACTTTAACTATATCAAGCTTTTGTTGCCAATTTCATCTGCAAATCATACTTGATAATCTTACATATGTTCTGCCTTTATGTAACACAATGCAGTTAGATTGTATATTCATTACCAAGTTGAATTACTGTATCTTTTTGAATTTACTGAAATGCATAATTAAATGACAATTGTCATTTTCTGCTTCTAATCATAAATTAGCCACTGTGGCAAACAGATTATAAATAGATATGATACACAGATGAGACAGATGGATAGATAGACATATATATTAAACAGTGATCAATATATATAGAAGCAATTATTTTCTACTACATTTTAGCTATGCTCCTGTAGTAACATTGAATGTCATTAGCTACTCTAAATCTATAGTATGTTAATAAGCACTTTCTATGATGAATAATAATTACTGACATATAAATAAAATTTTAAATCTTAAAAGCTAGATTTTTGAAAAGTTATTAATTTTTATATTAGTGGCAATGAGATTTACTTTCAGCCGTGTTCCCACTTATATATATTTTATGTATATACATTTTATTTTCTTTTTTTTGGTTTTTCTAGAAATGATTTCTCTGTGTGACAGATTTGGCTGTTCTGGAACTTGGTTTATGAACCAGGCTGGCCATGAACTCATGTGGTTCTAAGCTGTGTACCACTTCCATAACCTTGCTTTTGTCTCTGTCGCAGGGCTCAGAAACACTTGGTGGGCCACAAACATGGTTCCACTTTATGTCTGGGAAAAAGACCCCAGACAGGAAACTGGGATCTCTGTTGATAAAAGAGTGTTTGGAAGAAAGTAATGAAAGACAAGTGGGAAATAATATCAGTGAAAGAACAAGGAGAACAAAAGCCAGCTTCCTTTATTACAAAGAAGAGTTGTCTTGCATTTTTGTTATTTTTGGTGCCCAGGAACATGAAGAAAGCCCAAAGGGCTCTGAGTAGACTTTGACAGTAGATCAGAGACATGCAAAATGGAAGAGGTGTCTAGCAGATACAAAACCTCTAAGGGAACAAATTCCTTAGCCAGCTTGTAAGCAGGTCAAAGAAAGCGAGACAGAAACTGATTATTTTCTACTAGGGCATGTGGGTCAAATTGAACTCTGATACTAAATAAAGTGATGTTGACTTTTGGAATGTTATCTGAATTTAAATTTTATGATGATGATTTTTTTTCTTAAATTGTTATCATATGCTGACTGGAAAAGATATCAAGATAGAGATCTTCCAAAATCGGTATCATCTTCTAAAAAATCAGGGGTTTTTTGTTGTTTTTTTGTTTTTTTTTTTTTTGTTTGTTTTTGTTTTTTCGAGACAGGATTTCTCTGTGGTTTTGGAGCCTGTCCTGGAACTAGCTCTTGTAGACCAGGCTGGTCTCGAACTCACAGAGATCCGCCTGCCTCTGCCTCCCAAGTGCTGGGATTAAAGGCGTGCGCCACCACCACCTGGCAAGAAAATCAGTTATTTTTAAAAGTATTGAAAAATACCATACATTTATTTATTTAAGGTACCACAAGGAAAAAAATTACCACAGTTTTAATCATGACTGGAGAAGTTTTGCACCAGAGTTCACAAGTACCTCTCAGATGAGATCAAAAAGTATTACAGTAAAATCTCCTCCCGTTTAAAGGTGTTTATGAGGCAAAGAATCATTTCAGCACCACGACTTGACCTGAATGGTAATAAGTCTGCAAAGAACTAAGTACTTCCTTCTAGTTATGAGAAATTATGTTTTGTCTTCTTTTTTCAAATTTCCTTTTTTAAAATTTAAAAATCGTCTTTTTATTTTGCATACCAATCCCAGTTTCCCCTCCTTTGCTTCCCCAACTCCCATTCACTCGTCAGAGAGGGTATGGGCAGGAGGATCATAGGTTTGAGGCCAGCCTGTTCATTTCTTTCTATACTGGTGTATATTCTCTGGTGTTTCTGGAATCTACTGTGGTGTTATGTCTTCCCATCCCCACCCATCCCATTTTCTGTAGAGAGCCGTGTGGAGTCACACCTGATGGCAAGGTAGAGAGCTGCGTGGAGTCGCACATGATGGTGCTGGCTCCCGCCCTCCACGATCCCGAAAGCGAGTGCTCTCTGTGATAATCAACTCCTAATATCAACTAGGCCTGACTTATGCTATTATCATGCAATGATTGTCAGCTGCTTGCATATGCGTGGACCTATGAGCAGTGCCCACCTGGCAATCCAGGATTGGTAGCCCAGGCCTACTTAAGGGCTGGGAGAGGTTTGTCCGAAGGAGAGAGGAAGAGAGAGGGAGAGAGAGGAGAGAGGGAGGAGAGAGAGATTTTACAATTGTCAAAAGGTCCTGAATAAAACTGCAGTGAGAAGAGCTCCGGTGGTCGTGTCATCCTTGCTGGACGAGGGGGGCCGCGACAATTATCCAAATAGCTCATTTGATTAAATGAACACTGTTGGCCCTCCAAGTCAGTGACATGGATTGAGTTCCTTCAGTCAACCTTTGAAAGAGCCCAAATGACAGATGTACATTGTTTCATTTTTACCTAATTGCCCCCAAGAAAGAAAATGCACATGAGCAAGGATTGATTACAGGTAGCTGTAGTTGTCTTGCATTGTAATTAATCATATATATATATATATATATATATATATATATATGTATGTATATATATACATATATGTGTATATATGTATATCATTCAAGAAGGTTTAATTCCAATGCATATATGTGTGTGTGTGTGTGTGTGTGTGTATATATATATATATATATATATATATATATATATATATATATATACTATTTTTCAAGGCATGGATTCTCTGTATCTTTAGAACCTGTCATGGAACTAACTCCTGTAAAGCAGGCTGGCCTCGAACTCACGGAGATCCTCCTGCCTCTTCCTCCCGAGTGCTGGGATTAAAGACCTGTACCACTACCACCCGGCAAGGACCATATATTCTTATTTACACGATATTCTATGGAGAAGCAATTTAGGTAGCTTTTAGTCCTGATAATACCTTAAGAATATTCTGTGTTGACTTATATTGTCACTATTTTACTTTCCTGCAACTCTATTTCATTTCACATTATGCATTGGTCTCTTTTGATCCTTAAATCTTATCTGATAAACTCTTCCTTAATCATTTCTAATGACACAGAGAAAGATCTGTATGATGTCTTCTTTCTCCTAAAGTAATTTCATTATATATCAACAGACTAGAGCTTTAAGAAAAATAGTCATTTAAGATCACTTCAAACCAATGATGACCTAAGCTGGCTCAAGACAACATCCTTCTCTATAAAGCTGGTAAACTTTAAGTTCATAGTAGACCTTTGTTGCTTAAATTTATATAAACTCTCTTCCTTTTTAAGAAGTCCTGAAGCATCTGTTTTGTTTGTTTGCTTGTTTTCAAAATGTGAAAAAAACACTTCTCTATTCTAGGTCCTCAGACAACTTCACATATGCATGCATAAATCTTGACTACTTTTCCTACTTACTAAATCAGTGGAAATTTGGGGATGAAACAAATACCTGTCATGTTGGATGGGTTTTGGCTGTATTTCATCACAAGCATTTGTTTGTGAGGCCAGATTGCTTTATCTACTTTAAATTTATCACAAGTAACAAGGAATATGCCTAAAGGAATGTTCATATTCCTGATATTTTAGAGCAAGTTAATCAGGTACAGCAAGGCCACAGATAAGTAATTTTGATAAATTATGCATCAGAACAGAATAAAATGCATATGCACTTGATTTTGTTTAATTGTATCATTAATAAGGGTTTCCATATAGAATCCATGCATGTATATGCATATAATAATTTGTATTAATAGAGCTTGGACATGAACTGAAGATGGAAAATAATTGTTATTTTCCTTATTGGTTGCAATATTTGAGAATTATTTACCGTGAAGAAAATAGGTGTTTATTCATAAAAATAGCTTCACTGCTTATAAGGTAATCGCATGAGATATTAATTCCAAGAGAAAATTATCATAGTCTTTCAGGATTTATAATATGAAGGGAAAACACTTATTAACTTCTTTTATAAGGCAACAACTATGTAAATGGTTAACCAAGATTTGCATTGATATGATAAATGTTAGTTCATGTGATTAAAGTACGTTAAATATTATGCCACTGAGAGAAGAAAGAAGAGTACATATTCTCTATATAGTGAGGATTACTTGAAACATGTCTCAATATAATATCATTTCTTTGGTACGTGACATAAATAAATGAAACAATAAAAAAAAACTGACCTAAAGTAAGGTATTATTTTTCATTTTTTAGAAACTGAAACAAATCAAAACAATGAAGTTGATTGAAGACTGAAGTTTGAATACACATAGTGATGAATTTGCAATCACAAAACAGTCCACAATTTTTATGATTTACAGCTGTGTTTAAATAAATCTATCTAATTATACTGCAGCCTGCCATGTAATCACAGACTAATCCCACTCGCATGCTTAGAAAATGATAACAATGAGCTCCACTGGGCATTGAAGACTTAGATAAACAAATTGTGAAGTTTCTAGAGTAATCCTAGGTATTTCTTTTTCTGATTTGTATTTGGCTCCCTGCTTCTAACAGATCATGGTTTTGACCTTAAACCAGAAGTAAGAAAGACAGATAAGTCAGTGCTTGACACTTTCCCGCAAAGACTAGACCATCTGGACACTTTATATTTGTAACAGGTGCTTCTGGGATTTAGAGCCTAATTCTGGCCCAGATTCTGTTCTGTATGGGTGACTCTGTTGCTATGTGCAATTGTGCATTGCATTAATTGGAGAGAATAGAAAAGGCCAAGTACTGCAATTAGTCAGTTGGTCATGCAGAAAAGAGTCTAGTGGCTTCGAGCCATGAAGTGCTGGGTGCACAGATGCACAGGGCCATCAGTTTTAGTCTGTGGTGTGCCCCTAGCCTGTGACAGGTAAAATGCTGCTATGACTTGATGCAAGCTTTCTGTCCCCCTTTAAAAACAAAAAAAAAGGCAAGCAACCAACCAAACAAATAAACAAAAAGCCCTGCAATTGCATACTCCTACCATTGAGAGAAAATGCTTATGTTTAATCACCTGAAAAACAGCTACTTTGCATAATACAGCTTGGATATTTAAGAATGATATAAAATGAATAGAGTTGGTAGAAAACTACATATGTATATATGTATATATGTGTGTGTGTATATATATAATGACTGAATTTGTTCTTTAATTATGAAATGTTTCAATGTGATAATTACTAGTTAAAGTTACTAATGAACTCTATTCCTATAATTAATAAATTAGGAGAATTGCCAAAAACCTAATAAGATGAAGAACAAGACTGAAAAATAATTAAGTAGTCTACATGATAGTGATTAAATAAAAATAGAAACAATAGAAGAGTCTCAACTGAACAAGTCCTTTATTTTATTTCATGAAACTAAATTCTAAAAATTTAAGTCATTGGACATACTTTTCATGTTGTCATTATATGTTAGTGTTTTCAATATTCAGTGTTATGTTATGTACAAAAATTTTCTGCAGCTAATTTAATAAATTAAAAAAAACATTTAGACCTCGTCTATACTGTGAATTGTAAACTGAACAAATCATGGAACTTGGAGGTATGAGCAATACGCAGTGTATATTTAATGCTTACTTTTGCATGTTTTCCAATTTTAGTAATAAAATTGCATTATAGGTGAAATAATGAGGTCAAAGCAAGCGAGAAATATACAGATGCTGCTACGAACTGTTAGGACAGGGAAGGACTCTGTGGTGCTATTACATAGAAACACATGGTGAAATGAAAACATGTCATCATTTTAGTTAAGCTATCACCTGCAAGCTCATGGATTCACACTCATGGATTCACAAACACTGATAGTCAACTGGTGACTCTATTTGGGGCAATTTTGGAATTTGGAGAAGGTGGGGTATCTACTTGTGTTTATGCCTTAAGGTATAAATTAAGAGGAACCTTCATTTCCTGTCCTCTCAACTTTGCATCTTTCAAGATATGGGGAGTCCAAATTAAATCATCTACTTTTTTGAAAATCACAAGCATTCCTATATCATGATGAAGTGTGTGCTCAATCCATGAGCTCAAATAACTTCTACAGAAGTCACTTCTTGGCAGATGTTTTATCCCAGAAACATGACAAATAAGAATCCCAACACTAGCGGGCGGTGGTGGTGCACGCCTTTAATCCCAGCACTCGAGAGGCAGAGGCAGGCATCTGTGAGGCCAGCATGGTCTACGAGAGCTAGTTCCAGGACAGGAACCAAAAAAAAAAAAAAAAAAAAAAAAAAAAAGAATTTCAACACTGATAATCAGTGCCAGACAGGATACTGCAAGCCAAGGGATATACAGAGGGAGCGGTCATCTACCCATACTAAGGTGTGTGTATGACTATAAGAACAACTTCAATCTTCCCTCAAAATGTTCTTTTTACATTTAGGTATTGTATATTTTGTCTCCTATGAGATTATGATTTAGTTAGTTTGGAGTCTGTTTTTGTTTCTCTGGTGGATATCATGCACCTGTATGGTCCTGTTCCCTCAGGAACTGCTTCACCCACTTTATCTCTATTTCCTCATGTGCTAACTTATTAAATATCAAAATACTGGCATCAGAGTAAGGATATTCAATTGCAGACTGAGAAGACTGCTAGATTTGCTACTTTAAATGACAGGGTATAATTAAAGGAAAGGTGAGGGACTGTAAAATAGGTCTTAATAAAGAAATCTTCCAAAGAAGAACATACTAGCACTTAAAATTATATTTTCTTATAAATTTTAAACATTTGTATCTGTGATGGAGGAGCGTCATCTTTCTATCTGTTGCTTTCAATGGTTAATTAATAAAGAAACTGCTTGGTCTTTAATAGGACAGAAAATTAGGTAGGCGGAGTAAACAGAACAAAATGCTGGGAGAAAGAAGCCCAGTCAGGCAGTAGCCATATTCTCCCACTCCAGACAGACGCAGGTTAAGATCTTTCCTAGTAAGCCAGCTCGTGGTGCTACGCAGAATATTAAAAATGGGTTATATCAATATGTAAGAGCTAGCCAATAAGAGGTTATAACTAATGGGCCAGGCAGTGTTTAAAAGAATACAGTTTCTCTGTAATTATTCTGGGTAAAGCTAACCGGGTGGCGGGACGCAGCCCCGCCGCTCCACCAACATATCTGATATTTTGTTATATTTAATTCATGATATAAACATGAAATAATTCTCATACACACACACACATATATATATATCATATTTTCTTGAATTGTGTGGAAGATAACAAACTCAGACTTAAAGTCTTGGACTCACTTATCTTTTCTACCATATTTTTAAGAAATAAAAGAATGAATTATATTTAGAAAACGTTTATTTTTTCCTTCTGAATTATTTAGAAAATAACACTATAAGAATGATAACAATGGTAGCATAATAATACATCTATGTATCAGAGGAGATGGCAGGAAGTGTGTACTGTTTTGGCAAGGCATTTATGATTTGCTTGTGGCATTGAAGAAATGTCGAAGAACAGCATCTCCTCATCTTAAAAAAAAAAAATCTGATCTTAGAAATCAGTCTCAGTAGCACTGATTTTCCACATTGAGGCTCTTAGTTGTGACTGCTAATGTTGTTTCATGGAGTTTATATCTCTCCATAGCAGATAATATGGATCCCCTCAAAATGCTTTTCCTTTAAACTGTCAGTATCAGCCACTAAAACTACTGCCATTGATTAAAGCAGCCACAAAGGATAATGGGAATTGTTTACTATAACTTTTAGGCTTTTTGTATCTGCTACATTCTAAAATTATCAAAACACCATAAGAAACCTGTAGGAATCTGCTGGAATGAAAGTTTATTGTTTCACATTCTGAAAAGTCTTTAGATATATATCCAAGTAAGATAGAAAGAAGAAATTTAAATCTTTATACCAAGGAGGACAATTTATTTTTTTTCTCTTTTTCTATTTTATTTTATTTTTTTTCTTGCTGATTTTTTTATTAATTAATTAATTTAATTATTAAAGATTTCTGCCTCTTCCCCGCCACCACCTCCCGTTCCCTCCCCCTCCCCCAATCAAGTCTTCCTTCCTCCTCAGCCCAAAGAGCAAGCAGGTTTCTCTGCCCTGTGGGAGGTCCAAGGACCACCCACCTCCATCCAGGTCTATTAAGGTGAGCATCCAAACTACCTGGGCTCCCACAAAGCCATTACATGCAATAGGATCAAGAACCCATTGCCATTGTTCTTCAGTTCTCAGTAGTCCTCAATTGAAAACACTATCCTGAGTGAGGTAAGCCAGACCCAAAAAGAGGAACATGGGATGTACTCACTCATATTTGGTTTCTAGCCATAAATAAAGGATATTGAGACTATAATTCGTGACTCTAGAGAAGCTAAATAAGAAGGTGAACCCAAAGAAAAACATATAAGCATCCCCCTGAATATTAACCTTCATCAGGCGATGAAAGAAGACAGAGACAGAGACCAACATTGGAGCACTGGACTGAAGTCTCAAGATCCAAAGGAGGAACAGAAGGAGAGTGAGCACGAGCAAGGAACTCAGGACGGCGAGGGGTGCACCCACACACTGAGGCAATGGGGATGATCTATCGGGAACTCACCAAGGCCAGCTGGCTGGGGTCTGAAAAAGCATGGGACAAAACCGGTCTCGCTGAACATAATGGACAAGGAGGACAATTTATACTTGTCCTTTCCCTTCTCTAAAGTTTTCAGATTTGCCATTTTCTGTCTCCTCACTGGCTTAATTAAGGAGTGAAAAGTATTTCAACATTTAACTATGACCAAAGATCACTTAGGAAAGTCAAGATCTGAATAATTGATACCCCTATCATAGCTATTCAGAACACGATAGAAATCAAAGAGACAAACTGGGTAACATAGACACTTATTATGTTTCAAAGGGAAGGGGAACAGACTGGGGAAGGAGGACAGACAGAAACAGAGCAATCACCTCATTTATATTGGTATTCAAGGATGTTTTAGAGTCACAATATTCTCTAACATTTATATCAAGTATTTATGAACAATTTTCTTCTACTGCTAAAACCTTCTCTCTTTGCACAAATTTCTTACATTTTCACTCATTTTGATCCATGTTTGTAAATTATTTACATTTTTTTCCATGGAAAATATTAAAAAGTAGCCAACAGTTTTTCAGTTTTCAAATTTGTGCTTTGGTTGTTCATAATCATCTCTTCTGTGTAATCTCCCTTTAAGCCTGTGTCTTATTCTGTGGTCCTATTGCATAGGTTTTTTATTTACTGTGCTAATCAGCTACATTCATTGAGGCCTTCTCATAGTTCTAAGTGTAGTCTTCCTCTTTTCTGTCCTACTTACTCTACTTTATCAACATTCTATTTATAATAGGTGTGATGTTGCTTATAATCCTACAGCTTTATTCAGATTTGATGCTGGGAATCTCTATGGCTATAAGAAACATTCTTTCTAGATGACTTGTGAGCAGCCAAACACTATACTAAAGTGATGTGACATTCTTAAATCTCCTATGAAGCCTTTGTGATAACCACCTGACACAATTCCTGTGTCTGATAAATTCTTACTCATCTGTTAGATTTTCACATGTGAAACTACAAAGCTTCCTTTCAATTTGTTCTCTAAAATATCCTCCGCACAACAGTAATGCTGGAAGCCATCAAAAACTTGCCCACTAGAATTAGAAAATCACGCTTCTTAAATGAAAATGGTCAGTTTTGTTTTACTCGGCTTTAAAAATTATTACCAACAATTAAAAGCAGGTGAAAACATTTGCCAGTTTGGCAGAAAGTTATGTCATTTTCTTCCCCACCTTTTCCTCATCTCTTTAAAAACGCATTATCATTGAACACTGTTTAATAAAAGTGTTCATTCATGGGAATCATTACATGGATATATTTATGCTTTTAAATCTTCATGCTAGTAGATCTAAAGTGTTTCTAGAATTACTTAAAGCATGATCTTTTCATAGAGACTTTTATTAGGCACAGTCACTGAGCCTTGGTATACCTTCGGCCATGAGAGTTCAGAATTAAAATTTAATTAAAATTAAAATCACTGGTAAAAAAAATAGTCCAACATAGCTAGGGGAAATTTCACAAGGCTCCATTTTAAATGATGTGTATCAATGACTGAAGTCTTCTCCGCGTGGAACAATGCTTTTGTACACTGTAAAGATTTGTCACTCGTATTGATTTGATAAAATGCTTATTAGCCAGTAGCCAGGCAGGGTGACCAGGCTATGAGAATTCTGGAAAGAGGAATGGCAGAGAAGCAGTCACCAGTTATAAGAGCTAGTTAATAATAAGCCTGAGCCAATAGGCCAAACAGTTAATAATTAATATAAGCCTTTGTGTGTGTGTGTGTTTTTGACACTGAACAGCTGCAGTACCAGGCAGGACAGAAACTAGAAACTTCAGTCTACACCATGTGATCAGCACATACATTCCCTAGGGCAACACTAAACAGATTGAAATGTGTGTGTGTGTGTGTGTGTAGATAGGTAGAGAGATAGAGAGAGGAGGGAGAGAGAGTGTATATGTGTGTGTGTGTGTATGTTCAAGCACGCTTAGAAGAAAATTATAGAACTATGAGAGGTTGAGAGATGGTAAATACTCCTATAAATCTCATACATTTTCCTATAATTTAGAATGTCACTCTAGATATTTAAAAGCATATGCATGGTTACCTTATCGTATGTATATACATATGTATACATTTATAAAGATATTTCTCTGTTTTTCAGATATGTATTTTTAGTATCATTCTATATAACGTATTTCTTGTGGAAACATATAAGGGGAAATCAGGCTTAAACAATCATTTCAGGAAAGGAGCATTTCAATGTCAAATAACTCTCTGGACTCTATTCTCAGAACACAATTTAGTGCTACAAAGTATTGCAATGATTTATCTGAGTAATGAAAAAAATCAAGCTCTTTGTTCATAATTCTTTTATCAAACCACAAGGTCACATATACTTTTGAATTTGAACCTCTTTTTAAATAGTATTGCTGATTTAGATCAGTTTCCAAGAATTTCATTTCCACAGAGTGAGATTAAAAACATAAGTATTGTAAATAAAGCTACATTTTCTTAATTTACACAGTTCTCTGTACAAGCTTAGAAACAAAATAATAATTGGCACAAATAGCAAGATCCTTGTTCTTAGGTTAAGGCCTTTGTGGATTTTTTTCTATTTAAGTGTTCAACTTAATGCAATCTGTCTTTGGGAGGAAGATGTTGAGTTCATTTGGATATAATACCAGATTTACAGGTGACTTTCTTCAACACAAGCACAGATATTTGTGTATCCTTGTTGTTTCTAAAGACACACTGAGGGAAATAAAGGAAGTATGTATGATAAGTATAAGAAATAGGAGAAGCAGAAAACATGAGAATGACTATTTTTAATAAGACAGGATTACATTATTAAAATAGCACAATAGTATAAAAATTAATTTATATAAAAACTAAAAACTGACTAGAGAGCTGGCCAATCTACTGACTTTTCTACACAAGGGTGGCATACTGTACATACGTCTTCTGGTCCAGGAGCCAGAACACGTTTCTTTAGAGTTTCATTTAGTCTTGATTACTGAAATGCTTACTTTTTTTTGCCTCCTTTAATTTCCCTATTTCCCACATTTATTAATTTTTGTCAAGTTGTATTAATTAAATAAACTTCTTTCTTCAAGTTGTACCAGAACTGCCTCTCCTCTCACGAGCTTGCAAGCATTCTGACAGTGCTAGTGTATTCCAGGTGAGTGCCTGCACCTGCTTGCTCAGCTATCCTTATGTACCATCTGCTCCTTGTCTTTAGAGTGTTAGTTAATAGTATGCCCTGGGTATTTTCTGTTTGATAGTGCAGTATCTCAATTGGTTGTTCTAACTGTAAGAACAGAGCTCTCTCCTCAAAGGGGCAAGCAGGTAAATTATTTGGGAGCCAAATATGAGTGACCACGGCCTGAGTACAAAGCTTTGAGTGACTCCAAATTCACATCCCAGTGTGACAACATTTTCAGAAAACTTTCCAGTAACAGGACAAAGAACATCATAATCAAGAAGCCCGTCTTCTAGTATGTTGATAGAGATAGCCGGTTGCAGGTAAATCTGCTATAAGCTTCAGATGCATCGACAACATTGTTAACCATTTAATTGGTTGACACTAACATTCTGTTAATATATTCTCAAAGATTTTGCCTGATAGTATCAAGAATGTTAAGACAGACACAGAGCTGTGCAAATAATGTTGCTAATAGGGTAAAGTAGACCAATAAAAGTGGCAATTTGTATGAACAGGCAGCAGTGTAAAACCTCCACAATTACTGCCATTTACATGTATAGTGTGTGTATGTGGATGAGGGCTTGAATGTTTCCGGAACTTCTGTTCACATTCCTACCATAAACCAGACCTCACATAAACCAGACCTCACTTTTTTTTTTTTTTTTTTTTTTTGGTTTTTCGAGACAGGGTTTCTCTGTGGTTTTGGAGCCTGTTCTGGAACTAGCTCTTGTAGTTCAGGCTGGTCTCGAACTCACAGAGATCCGCCTGCCTCTGCCTCCCAAGTGCTGGGATTAAAGGCGTGCGCCACCACCGCCCAGCCCAGACCTCACATTTGATTCATGTAGAATGTTCTATGTGCTTTTGTATTTTTCAAATGGCACCATCCTCCTCACCACCAATCTCCTGTACCTGACAGAGGTTCATTTGCGCCACATTGTTGCCTTTGTTATTTCTTCATTTTTCTTAAAGAAGGGTTTAATGTGTAGGACATTGGATTATCATGAGAATCTCAGAACCATAAACAAGCATTTTGTATCACAAAAAATGTAGCTCGATTTCCTAGCTAGAGGGAAAGTCTGATAGATTGTTGAAGGCAAGGAGTGAAAGAATTTTCTTTTTCTGATTTAGGTAGAAACAAGGAAAGAAACAATAAAAATTGAAAGGTCTTAGCAGAATTTAAGCCATGTGAAAAGAAATAAAATATTTTTATCAAACAAACTAAAGTTTTCCAGGACATTCCAAAAAGTGATCTGTTCTCTCTTTGGGAAAACTGAAATTTTTGAAGGTTCTTTAGATGACCACTTATTTGACCTTAAGTCATATAAGATGCTCAATGAATGTTCACCACGTCCCTCCCATGTAGGGAGAATGTTAGATTCACTTACCTTTAAAATCATTATGGTTTTGCCAATGATATACTGAAGGCATTTTTATTTTTATTATAAATTATAAGTTCTTCATTCATTTGTTAACATGTCTCTCCATTTTTCCAACCCTTCATTTTTTCATGTAAGTTACAAATATGCTAGACACAAGTGTTTCTTTATCTACCACCTATGTTCTAGTGTATTATAAATACTTTAAATCTACCACTTTTGTTATTGATATGGTATTGCATGTCAGTAAACTCAATGCTTAGTAGTCAGAGATAGAAAAATTAAAACAAACTGTTTCCAATCTGGTCTTCTTATTGAGTAACAGGCAAACCAAGGCTACATAAAAGACTTATCTAAACAAAGAAATGAATTTGATTAAAGGAAATTCGTTAGCTTTGTTGTACACTTTCCTTCCAGTGAATTTTAATTATATTTCTAATGAAAATTCATGCAGTATATTCTGATAATAGTTAACCATTCCTTTTTAACTTCCAAGATCTTCTTTACCTGCACATCCATCCATCCATTCATCCATCCATCCAATCCTCTTTAGAAAACAAAGAGACAAAGAAAAGAAGAAAATGAAAAGGTGTGGGAGGTCCTTCTGTATGTTTTATTTATTAGTTAATGAATAAAGAAATTGTCTTGGCCTGTGATAGAGTGAAAGAACAGAGACAGGCAAGGAAAATTAAAGTGAATGCTGGGAGAAGGGAGACAGAGTCAGAGAGAGGTTATGTAACCCTGCTGGAGCCGGACAGAACTTTACCTGGTAAACAACAGCCATGTGGCAATAAACAGATTACTAGAAATGGGTTAAATTCAGATGTAAGAGTTAGCCAATAGGAATCTAGAGCTAATGGACCAAACGGTGATTTGATTAATACAGTTTCTGTGTGGTTATTTTGGGGCTAAGCGGCCAGGAGCCAACAAGCAGCCAGCTCCTTGCTACAATGAAACAGTGAATAAGCACAACAGCACACACAGACAGACATGAGAAGAGACAAAAGCATAAGTTTAAAAAGAAAGGTGCCCATTGTTCTTTCTTTTCCTTCAAAGCTCACTAAAGGTGAAAGGCTGAGAATAGCTAGATTTTAATACAATTGATCTTTATTATTTAAATTTCCTTTACCAAGTGCATTTAGATTAACACTCACCTTTGGTCTGCACACTCATTAAGACTTAAATAAGAAAATTTGAGTCTTTAACTTTGTAAAATTCTGAACCAATTGGTGCAATTGACTGTTACTAAATATTAATGAAAGAAGAGAACTGATTAGTGCTGGGAAGAATTCTTTCTGGCTTTTTACCCTTGGAATCTACAGGATAGAAATAATTTAAAAAGACTAGAAATACTCAAACATTTTGCCCAAAGTCATTGTTTGATTGAAACTTTGAAAAACTTTAAGAAAGAAATCCATTCAATCATCTTAGAATTTATAGTTCTGTGGGCCAGAAATTCATTGGTCATTGGCCAGTAAAATAATTAAATATATTCATATTGATAGTTTTACTTGGCAGTAATGTTTTAAGATCTCAGTTATTTTTTCAAAAGAAAGATAAATAATGTAAAATTTAATTTAGAAAAAGAAAATGAATATTATACTCATTGGTATATTCCAATGAAAAAGAAAATGCATTTTCATTCAGAGTTATACTGTAAAAATGACCGATGACTGGAATAGGCCCTGAATGATACAGATAGCAAAAACCATTTATTTAAACTACATGGTATCAAGCCATTGTACTAACGGAAAAGTAAAATAAAATCAAATTTTTGCTTTTTAAAATTTAATAGTTATGGAAGATTGTGTTACTTTTCTGCTTATATTAGTGGCTTCTTTTTCTCTTTAGTATCTTTTTATTATTATTATTATTATTATTATTTATTTTTATTCTTTTTTAATTAAAATTTCCACCTGCTCCCCGTTTCCCATTTCCCTCCCCCTCCACCCACATATTGCCCCCTCCCCCCACTCCATTCCCTCTCCCTCTTGATACTGAAGAGCAGTCCAAATTCCCTGCCCTGCGGGAAGACCAAGGTTCTCCCACTTCTATCTAGGTCCAGGAAGGTGAGCATCCAAACAAGCTAAGATCCCACAAAGCCAGTTCATGTATTAGGATCTAAACCTAGTGCCATTGTCCTTGGCTTCTCATCAGCCTTCATTGTCTGCCATGTTCAGAGAGTCCAGTTTCAACCCATGCTTATTCAGTCCCAGTCCAACTGGCCTTGTTGGGCTCCCAATAGATCAGTTCCACTGTCACAGTGGGTGGGTGCACCCCTCGTGGTCCTGACTTCCTTGCTCATGTTCTCCCTCCTTCTGCTCCTCATTTGGACCTTAAGAGCTCAGACCCTTGCTCCAAATTGATTCTCTGTCTTTATCTCGATCCATCGCCAGATGAAGGTTCTAAGGTGATATGTAAGATATTCATCAGTATAGGATAGGGTCATTTCAGGTTCCCTCTCCTCAGTTGCCCAAGGTACCAGCTGGGGACATCTCCCTGGACACCTGCGAGCCCCTCTAGAGTCAAGTCTCTTGCCAACCCTAAGATGGCTCCCTTAGTTAGGATAAGTACTTTGCTGTTCCCGTATCCACCCTTCGTATATCCCAATCCCCCAAGCTCCTCCCATCCTCCCCTTCTCACGTTTCTCACCCCATTTCCCCTTAGCCCCATGCCACCTCACCCTCAAGTTCCCAGTTTTTGCCTGGCAATCTTGTCTACTGCCCCTATCCAGGCAGATGACTATACGATTTTCTTTGAGTTCACTTTCTTATTTAGCTTCTCTAGGACCGCAAAATATATGCTCAATGTCCTTTATTTATGTCTAGAAACCAATTATGAGTGAGTACATCCCATGTTCCTCTTTTTGCTGGAGAGGTTGTGGAGTAAGGGGCACACTCATCCATTGCTGGTGGGAATGCAAACTTGTGCAACCACTTTGGAAATCAGTGTGGCGATTTCTCAGGAAATTTGGGATCAACCTACCCCAAGATCCAGTAATACCACTCTTGGGAATATACCCAAGAGATGCCCTATCATATGACAAAAATATCTGTTCAACTATGTTCATAGCAGCATTGTTTGTAATAGCCAGAACCTGGAAACAACCTAGATGCCCTTCAATGGAGGAATGGATGAAGAAAGTGTGGAATATTTACATATTAGAGGACTACTCAGCGGTAAAAAACAATGACTTCTCGAATTTTGCATGCAAATGGATGGAAATAGAAAACACTATCCTGAGTGAGGTATCTCTTTAGTATCTTGAAGATTAATGTTTATAATGAATCACCAGTGGGTATGTAATTTAGTGGCCAAGTGGAAATGGAAGTATTCCATGTGTTATGTGCCTTGAACTAATGCTTCCAGGAACTTAAAGCCCCCAATGGAACCAATTGGAGGGCTCACAGACTACAATAGAGTCATGCTATCATCAAAATTCTAGGCATCTATCTGATCATACTTTAGTAGCCAACTGACAAATAGCAAAACAGTTCTGCTAGTCTACAGATAGAATTTTGATGTAAATTTACAAAGTTAATTTTAAGATTAGGTTCACACGGCTTCTGAAAATTTTTTATTTATTTATTTATTATTTATTTATTTATTAAAGATGTCTGCCTCCTCCCTGCCACCGTCTCCCATTTCCCTCCCCCTCCCCCAATCAACTCCCCCTCCCTCAACAGCCTGAAGAGCAGTCAGTCAGGGTTCCCTGCCCTGTGGGAAGTCCAAGGACCTCCCACCTACTTCCAGGTCTAGTAAGGTGAGCATCCAAACAGCCTAGGCTCCCACAAAGCCAGTATGTGCAGTAGGATCAAAACCTTTCACAGTACAGAGATGCCATAAACTTTTAAAATATATTTCTTTTTGTTAGTCTTCTTATTTTAAGATGAGAGTTGAAAAAAAGCCTGTCTTAGTTTCCTTTCCTGTTGGTTTAATAATGCCCTGATCACAGTCAACTTGAGGAAGAAAAGGTTTTTATTTGACTTACAGGATATACTATTTTTTTTCTAAAAATTAATTCTCCTTTTCAATTTTATTTTACATTCCATCCACGGTTCTGTCTCCCCATCCCCCATTCCTCCCAGTGGGAAGGGCTGCCATGGGAAGTCATCAGTCTGGTACATTAAGTTTCAGCCGGACCAAGTCCCTCCCCACTGCATTTTGCTGAGCATGGCTTCTAGCTCATGTGCTAGCTACACTCCTTTACCAAATGAAGCACAGGAATTCAAGGCAAAATATTGGTGGAATAGTCATTACAGGCTAGCTCCAATGTTACTCAGGGACCTTTCTTCTGCAACTCATGTCCTCTCCAAGGTGGACTGGGTGCTACTAAATCAAAGAGGATTTAAGAAAGTGACTCACAGAAAAGGCCCTAGACTTACCTGATCTTGGTGATTGCTCAAAGAATGTTTCCTCTTTCCAAGTTACCATGTGTTCTGTTAAGTTGACAGAGAAAGCTGTGACAGGGTCCTCCATGATACTTGTAAATATTTTCATAATTTTAAAAATATTTCATATATAATGACTCATTTACACCTTCAAATAAATATTTGTGGATACAAAAATTTCTTATTGTTTATATTCTCAAATTTTAGATGCTTTTAATTTTCGAGGCAGAGAGTTAAAAAAATACTTCAAGGTCATGGATAAATGGAAAGACACATATTACCACTTTTCTTCTCTAGGAAATGAATTATTGAGAATAATCCTAGACCACAAAACTCATGTCAATGGAATTTGTGTAGTTTTTCATGTTCTGCTCCCCAAGTTACAGCGTCACGACTTAAAGGACCTGTGAGTACTGGACCGCAGATTAGGCAGGAACCACACTTAAACACCAATGTTCAAGACAAAGACATTTTTTATTAAGCAAGATAGAGGGGGTGACTGAATTTGATTCTCATAGAAACCGTAGCAGGTAACACTATAGAAATTGTTTTGAGGAGACAAGAGGGGTCCTAGCTAAGATGCCTTAGTAAGTCTTTATTATATACATGTGTCAGTGTAGCCAAATACGGAGTTTGGATCGCTAGACTATTGAGGTCAGCAATAAAGATGAATCAGACATGAGGAAATGGCTAAATAAGGAGTCCAGCCGGGAATCTAATGGTTTACCAAAAGAGGAACCGGGAAGGACACTGTGTTCGTATATTTGGGTCTGTTAGGTCCCTTCAACCAAGGCACACAAAAAAAGGGGGGGGGGGGGTTAAAAATTTACTATCGACATAAACAGACAGTGGGAAGAAAACTTGAAAAGGTTAGGTCACCGTAAAATGTCCAAATCACATCATAACCTCACACTGTCACTTCTAAATTATCTTCTCTTAGCAGGGTGGAAATACAGACTCAAGCTGCATAGCGTGCATCCAGCAGCACCATGGCTATGCTGCGAGAATGCTTAAGTAACTTAATTCTTCTCACAAACCTGATGTTGCTGGCAGCTCCTATTCTGGCTGGGTGCCCCCGACATGAATTGCAGATTCTCTCCGCTCCTTTGGAGAGGAGTTTGAGGAGGATAAAAGCAGATGCAGGCAGACACAGATGGAGCCCAGAAGCCAAATAGCACGAGGCTCCTCACTACAACAGTGGGGTTGGCAGCTTCATGCTGTTTTAAGGAAGGAAGGTAATTTTCTATAAAGTAATTAGATCATCACTTAAGCAAACCATCATTGTGATTGTATTTTGTTTTCATTAACTCTAGGAAATAGTCCTTTGAACATAAGTAAAATTTAAGTGGCTGATTTTAGTAGTTATAGGTTTCATTTTTGTTACTTGGAAAAACAATCATGGGACCTGGGGGTTGAAAGCGATTATTTCTTTGTAACATGTCTAGCATTGTCTTCACAACCTCAGTCAGTGTGAACATTTCCAAACATCCAGCACATGAAAGCCTGCCGTTGATTGGCCTGTGGAAACATTAAAACAATGCCAAATGGTTTTCTTTCTCCCACTAAGGACTTTAGTACTGGCTTAGTGCTCTTAATACCGAGTCTTGTAGAACAGGGCACTCTCATTCCTGTGTCTGAATTTAATCCCATCAGTCTTTCCCCGCAAGGACAGAGTTCTAAAGAAAAGGTTCTTATGGGTGTTAATTATAATACTCGTTTTTCCTGAGGGAAGTTTAACCATTTTACTTTGGAAAAGTGGAGTGTTGTATCTCAAAAGGTGTATGGTATACTAGTTTTGTATATTGTAGAGTTAGTATCCACTAACATTCTGATTACATGTTATACAGGTACTGTATGTCATTTGGACAACTGCAATTTTGTCCCGTTAAATTCAGAGATGGCTTAAGATGATGTATTTGCTAGATAGTCTCATTTGTCTGGCAAAAATAATGTGTAGCAACAATTTAGGGAATACCTGTACATAGAAGGTTTGGAACCGTGTCTTAGGTTTTAGTTTGTGATTGTGATCTATTCCGATGGTATTTTTACATGTGAATTTATCTTGAGGCCCAGAAGAGACATTTTACTGTGGGACTGCAGAAAATTAAACAAAGACACTTATGCTGCCAAGAGAAGTTCAGGTCAACCACTTCACAGATACCAAGACTTCAGAAATGCTTACAAGAAGCCATTTGAGACATTGCAGTGCTCCGTGCTCTACAATACATACTTGTGTGTCTCGGCTGCTGTCAGAACCCAGCTGAGATCTGATAAACAAGAACCAACTGTTGGGGACTTAGCAAGCAAAAGGTGGGAAGACTGCAGACTGCTTTCTGCAAAGAGTAGATTACTTACGACCCAGCAAGCTAACACATGTACCTGAAGCTGGCACAGGTGGCTTTTGCATGCATGCTTTAAGATGCTTACTTCCCAAGCTCAGTGTTTTCTAACTAAATATAGATGAAAAGAGATTTAGCTTTAGGCAAAAAATAAAAAGGGCAAGGATGAACTAGGAACAAATAAACACTAGTCCCTTATAATCTCTTTAAATACTTTTTGTCTGAACTTCCTGCCAATATGTATTATTGAATTGTATGGATGCTTCAAACATAATTTGAGGTTCACTTTAAATTGAATCTGCTCAGTGTGTGGGTGCACCCCTCACGGTCCTGAGTTCCTTGCTGGTGCTCTGTCTCCTGCTCTTGATTTGGACCTTGAGATTTCAGTCCGGTGCTCCAATGTGGGGTCTTTGTCTCTGTCTCCTTTCATCGCCTAAATGTTTTTCTTTGGGTTCTATCAGGAACTCACCAAGGCCAGCTGGCCTGGGTCTGAAAAAGCATGGGATAAAACCGGACTTGCTGAACATAATAGACAATGAGGTCTACTGAGAACTCAAGAACAATGGCAATGGGTTTTTGATCCTACTGCACGTACTGGCTTTGTGGGAGCCTAGGCAGTTTGGATGCTCATCTTACTAGACCTGGATGGAGCTGGGTAGTCCTTGGACTTCCCACAGGGCAGGGAACCCGGATTACTCTTAGGGATGATGAGGGAGGGGGACTTGTTGGGGGAGGGGGAGGGAAATGGGAGGTGGTGGCGGGGAGAAGGCAGAAATCTTTAATAAATAAATGAATAAATGAATGAATGAATGAATGAATGAATAAATAAATAAATAAATAAATAAATAAATAAATAAATTGAATCTGCTGTGAGATTGCATGTTCTGGAAATGTCAGATTGTCTTGATTATTCATTGATATAGGAGGGACCAGCACACACTAAGTAGCTCCATTCCTTCTAAGATATAACAAGGCAGTACTGTGAGAAAATGGTCTTGTACCCTGTAAACATTTGTCATTTGTATTTAACAAAGCACTGATTGGCCAGTAGCCTGACAGGAAATATAGGCAGGATGAGCTCTAAAGGAGAATTCTGGGAAGAGTAAAGGCTCAGTCTGCAGTCATCACCCAGATGCAGAAGAAGCAAGATGAGAATGCCTCAATGATAAAAGGTACCAAGCCACATGGCTAACATTGTCATGAATTATGGATTAATTCAAGACATAAGAGTTAGCTAGAAATATGTGCAAGCTATTAACAAAACAGTGTTGTAATTAATATAGTTTCTGTGTGATTATTTGCATCTGGATGGCCGGGAAACAAATAAGAAGCCCCTGCCTACAAGAAGAAAACAGCTTTCTTCATGGTTTCTTCTTCCTATTCCTTCTTGAGTTCCTGCTCTGATTTGCCTTAGGGATGAAGAGGACATAGAAGCATGAGTCACATGAATTCTTCCCTCATCTATTCTAATTTAGATCAGAGTGTTTTGTAATACAACAGAAAGGAGTTTATACAGCCAGATCATCTAGATTGTTAAAAGTTAAAAATTCTGAAATTTATAATTTTTCTACAGAGGGCAGAAATAACAAATTTGTCCAAAATAGAATCAATAATTTTAGGAAATAATGAAAGCACATTTTATAAAATAAAGTGAAGAAAACACAATGGCAGTGAAGTGGCCATTGACTTCAGTGATGCTGGAGTAAATACGTTCTTGTTTCTAGTAAGCAGTGAAATGAATAAGGTTCTCTTGTTCTCACTCTTCCCTTCTCTAACTCCCCCCCCCCCTCTCTCTCTCTCTCCTCTCTCTCTCTCTCTTTCCGAATATGAACTTATGAAGGACATACATTAGTAGGTTTCCCACATGCCTTTTAAGCATCCTTAGTATTAGAGCTGATGAATTATGAGTCTGGTTTCTTTACTTTTTAAACTTTATTTCATCATCCCACATTGTACATACATACATATATACATATGTATATGTATAAAACCATGAAGAACCTATAAACCGTTGATGAAATTTGAATTAGTTAATAAAACCAAATTCTGTATTTTGCTTTTTCAGTAGATCAAGGACAAGAGTAACTTTGTTTTAGTTTATCTGTTTGTTCTAAAATTTCAGACATCACAGTATTATAAGCATTTGCTTTGCAGAACTCTTCCTAAACCTGCAGCTGCCAATAGCACAGAAACAGAACCAAGAGCACAAAGAAGCATCCACAGATTTCAAGTAAACACATTCTCAGTTAAGGTACTGACAACGATACTCTAAATGTTTCATATTTTCACTTTCACACATCTTTGTTTAGTTTTACAGCATACCTTCGTACATGTTTTTAAGGTTTTCAGTTGCTTTCTGTATTAAATTAGATAGTATGAAAATATCAGAGGTATGAATATTTTTCAATCCTGTTAATCACACAAAAATTGCTATTGATTCTGGTAAAGTAAATTGGCAAATCTTTACTCAAGTGTGGATATGGTGGTTTGGGCTTAGTGTGTTTTATGCAAAGGTTTAAGGTATAAATATAAATACAATGAGAAATTTCTAAAGAATTAAAATGTAGTCTCTCTGTCATATAAAATAGTTATACACGGTTCATCACTCTAAGTTTCTGTTCTGAAAATACTATAAAAGTAATAAATACAAGTTGAAATATCATTCCATGGTAATACTTGTGTTGAATTGAGTTTCTAGAATTAAAATTTTAACATGTATACTTATTTAACATATAAATTTACCTCACTCAGATTATTAAACAATGATCTTAAATATTAACATATCCTCAACTAATAAAGTTGTTTACTACTTATAAATAATGTAATACAAATACTTGCCAGTAAAAAAATACTTGTCTAATCATGACAAGCATTAGGTTAAAATAAATTTTAATAACTAATATCATGCTACACTATATATACATGAATTTAATAACAAATACATCAAATATAAGTTTCTTAGTTTTCCTAAAATACATACCTTAAAAAGCCAAAGACAACATATGTAGCCACTGACTTCACTAGAGTTAACACTAAGTGACATCACTATAGATGACATAAAATGTTGATTATTTGTTTTCTTTTACTAACAGAAACTGGGCTTACAAGTCACTTAGAGAACACAGCAATGTAAGTAAGGCTGGTTGCCCAAACTTTAACTTCTCCTTTTAAGTTAATTAAATGCTATAACCATTAGTGCACATTGCCTTAAAATATCTTTAGGGTCTTCTCTCTCTCTCTCTCTCTCTCTCTCTCTCTCTCTCTCTCTCTCTCTCTCTCTCTCAATAGAAGTTATACCAATAGAAACATTCTTGAAGGAATAGTAAGCTCCCATACTAGCAGACATTGCATTTAAAGACAATTAATTAGTATAGATAATAGGTAATAATATAAAACACTAATATTGGTTAAAAATCTGCTTAGCTTGCGAACACAGACATTTCAATTCATTACTTTTGTTCAATGTATTGTCTTATATAGAATAAAGTGATTAATTTCTAATTCATGTGTGTTTAGAATTAACTACAATTTTAGTGAGCTCAACCTAATAGTGTGTCTAATTTTATCTCTCCCATCACTTTCTCTCCTTCAGCGCACCTGGCTGAGCTTTGAACAGATAGCTACTCTATTGCTCACTAAGAAGTCAACAGACAGCCAAGACTGCATGAACAGATTTAGGACATTTTCTCTTAGGATTATCAGTAGTGAACAGACAGGCAATGGATGTCTCTGGATCCAACCGAATACATAAAGGGAAAATACTGCGATTGTTTTCTTGTTTCTCTTGTACCCGAGATCAAAGTAAACTCAAGCGTAAATCTCATGATGTGAAAAAAAACCTCTGTAGAGAAAATAAGGCATTGAGAGATGAAAACAAGGCTCTGAGAACAGACAACAAATTCCTCTGGGGGGAAAACAAAGCCTTAGGAAGAGAAAATAAAACATTTCGAACGGATAACCAATTCATCAGGGAAAGAAATCGTATCCTAAGGCAACAGAACCAGCTACTCCGGAAAGTGAAAAGGTTGATTTTAGAGAGCCCAAAACTCTCCGACGAAGAACTCAGTGCCTTGAACACAGAAAGAAGGTCTTACTGGCAACAGAATCGAGCCATGGAGGCTCAGATCACAGCTCTCAGGCAGCAAGAGAAAGCATTCCAGAATGAGGCAAAGGCTCTCCACGAGGAGATCAAATCCCTGCATGAAGAGACCAAGGCTCTCCAGCACCAGGAGAGGGCTCTCAGAATGGAAGAGAAAGCTCTGATGAGGGATGAAATGGCTGCAGAGCTGGAGGAAGTGCTGAAAAAGGAGGGAGCTGCTCTGGAGATGGAAGAGCAGGCCTTGTGGAAGGAAGAGCAGGCTCTTCGGGAGGAGAACAAGGCACTGAGAGAAGAGCATGGGGCTCTACAGGATGAGGAAGTCGCCCTGCAGGAAGAGGCGAAGATCCTGCAAGAGTGGAATAGTATTCTTCAGGGGAAGATCACAAACAACCTCCCAGGGCGAACACACAGAGATGCCCCCGAGAAGTGTGACCTAAGAATGTAAGAACAATGCCCTGGCCATCATCGTCATTCCGGATCGTACAACTAGAATTCGAAGGAGATACATCATCATCAGAACCTCAAAAAATTAAAGAGCTCGAGATTTGATCCTGTAAACTAAATAAAGAACTGAGAATCGAACAAAAATATTTGGTTCTTTGTTTTCTCTGAGTTACAGATAATGGCTGGTAGCATGAATCAAACATTTAATGTACAAGTCAGATTTGTCCTTTGAGAGAATTTTGATGAATATCAAAATTCCATTTTAAGAAACTTATAGCAAGTGTTTTCCTTAAAACTTTTTTTTTTGTTTTTTTTTTTTTTTGGTTTTGGTTTTGGTTTGTTTTTTGAAACAGGGTTTCTCTGTGGTTTTGGAGCCTGTCCTGGATGAGCCATGCCTATCTGTAATCCCAGCAATTGGGGAAAAAGAAGGATCAGGGTTCAAGGTTGTCCTTGCCTACTACATAGTGATTTCAAGGCTGTCCTGGTTTACATCAGACCTCGTCTCCAGAAAGAAAGCAGCAGCCGGGAAGTGGTGGCACACGCCTTTAATCCCAGCACTCAGGAGGCAGAGGCAGGCGGATCTCTGTGAGTTCGAGACCAGCCTGGTCTACAAGAGCTAGTTCCAGGACAGGCACCAAAACCAGAGAAACCCTGTCTCGAAAAACCAAAACCAAAAAAAAAAAAAAAAAATATTAAAGAATATTTCTTCACACTAAATTCAAGTTGAGTAAAGAATTTTACTTATCATGCTAAAGAATTTAAGTTTTGTGTTAGTACAAAAGGTATTAATGTTCAGTTTCACTACAATTTAATTTTTCTTCTCATTTATTGTGCTTTTACTTAGTAAAAGGAATACTTTAACTCATAAAAATTTTATGAAAAAAGAGAGAATAAAGCTCTCCAAAATACAAGAGAAATGGTATGGATTAATATGTGAATATTCAGAAGAGTTTATGTTTAATAGAAATTAAAGAGCCAGACATAGTGTAACAAGTCTACAATTCTACCACTATGGAGCAAGAGGCAGAAAGGGCTTTGTGAGTTTGAGGTCAAACCATCTACATAGTTATATCTAACCTATCAGAAGATATAGAGTGAATTCTTTTTTTTTTTTTTTTTTTTAAGTTTTTCGAAACAGGGTTTCTCTGTGGTTTTGGAGCCTGTCCTGGAACTAGCTCATACTATTTCACAGTTATACAGATTTAGTAAATATCTTGTTTCATAACAGTAGAAATATATAAATAATTTTTAAAACTTAATTCACTATAAAACATAATAGTTTCTGTTGAATATATCTGGAATATCTTGTCTATTATTATTTTGTCAGGAACTGAAATTGTAAAATTATAAAAAAGGAACACATTTATGCTTCCATGTCCACTTAGAAAAGTTTCTAAGTAAAAAATACATCTAATTTTTACCTGTCTGTATTGTCCTCTTTAAAAAAAAATTACTAATTAAAAATAAGATAATGCTTCTAATTTAAGATCCCATAGTCTGTTAATGAACATTTTCTCAAACACATCACTTCATTTTTTATGCAATTTATTTCTCTAAAATCTCACTGGACATTATTTCTATCATATTTTGTTTTCAAATATGTGATCTGACTTTGGAGAAAGCCATGATATGACATGGGATTTAGATATGTGTTTATCAGAGTTGTAATCAATTTAGAACCAAGAAGAAAACATACAATAAAGTTGCCATTAGTTTTACCTCAAAAAATGTTGAAAAATACCTGAAAGCCAACTTTAGAAATCAAGACCTATGTAGATAGGCTTCTCTATAGTTTCTATATTCTTACATGCTATTCCTCACAGACAAGAGTCACAGTGCTTTAAAACACCTTAGAACTTGTTGATGAAAACAGGAGGCATGTTATCTACGTGGAAACTGTTTCCAAGGGCTTTTTCTGTCATGAATATCTCATTATTGTATCACAGTTAAAGAGCAATAGTTTACTAGAAGGTGAAGTACTGACAGGGAAGCCCAAACTTTTATCAACAGTTCATCAACCTTACACAGGCAAGGATATCTACAAATGGGCCATAATAAAAAGGATTAAGATTATAAGAAGTTTCTGTGATAGGAGTATTTTGGGTATGTGGGTTTTTTTTTTAATCAGTTTGTATTTCTAGAATGTGAATTTTGTAGATGATAGCATCTTATCCCATGCCAAACTGTTGGGGATGCTGGTAGAACATATTTCATATTTTCAGTCTCTCATCTTTAGCTGCATCCTTGCACGACTCCAGGAATTGGCCTGACTAGAGTGGTAAGGCAATGAAGAAATGCCAGTCAGATGAACAAAAATGTTAGTATTGAGTGAACTAGTTTTTGATAGGAAGCAATATTACCCTTGAAGCTTAGCCTGTTGGATATGCACAATTAAACAGTATGCAAGGTGGTTGTATACAACTGAACAAGAATATGGTGTTATTACACAAAGACAAATGAGTCACCATTTATGGTGTTCACCTTGATCATAACATTAGCACTGTATTTTTAGGCAACAGCCTTCAAGCATGAAACATTCCAAGGATAGAGTTGTGAAGGAGTTTTTGGACATGCTGTTCAAACTCACAATCAAGTCTTCAAGAAAGACTTTGTGCCTCCTTGGAACTGAGGCATTGGAGTTAGTCACTAGGCTGAGACCATGTAAAACAGCACACACTCACTGAGGAACTCATTTAGGGTGTTCTGTTTTCCTACCCTTAGAATTTAAATGTTAAGCTCAAAAATCAAGATTTCTACAACACCTTGATTTTTCTAGTACATTCTCTGAGTTACAAATTGTATAATTCATGAACCTTTCAGACAACTTCTGTAAACTTAATCATTTCGATGCCTTATTGTACTATCAGATACTAACCAAAACCTTCTGCTAAAATTTCATATGTTAGCTATGATCATTGCAAGCTATCACTAAAAACAATCAAAAGATATCATTTACATATGATACGGGGGTCCTCGTCTTCATTATAGAGATAAAAAAACAATAATTATGATAAAGCAAGTCATTATTTCCAAAATTTTCATTTTATTAATATTTAGTTTTACTTATCCACATCATATCTTAACAATAACATATTCCATTTTATTATGACTCTTTAAAATTAACTTAACATATGATTTCACTCATTGAAAATGAGTGAAAGTAAGTAGAAAATGTCAGAAAGTAAAGAGAAAATTAAGAATATATGATGAGTTATTTATGTTCAGAATGCTAACCTTATGTTTAGCAACTCTGATAAGAGAGATTACAATCCTAAGAAAATAGTTAATTAAGGGTCTCCAAGGTGATTATATTCCCAAATATTGTTTATAAGTGTTTCTTTACATTTAAAAGGGGATATGCTACAGAGATTTGCATTGGTATGGATCTCGGTTTATTGATAGAAATTTAAGGTCAATTTTGCTAAACTGTGTATATGTATTTCTGATTGTAATTAAGGTATTGTGTTACATAAAAATGTAATGTATAATTTAAAAATATAGGTTAATAGACAATCATGTTATTAAAGTTTTCTAGATATATAAAGATATATTTCAGTTAGATAGGTATTCTTCAAATCTTTCCTAGACCTGCTATGTACCACGGCCCCCTTCTGTGCTTTATGCGCTAGAACCCAGTTCACAAGTTTTGGGCAAGGGGCTGGAGGTTGAGAATACACATGCAGAGACAGACCGACACATAGACCTTCCAACACTGGTACCAAAAGCCCCTCTTTAATAGCACCATGGAGACTTAAATACCCTGCAGTCAATGGCCAACAGCTGAAAATCCTATCCTCTGATCCTCTAAGCTAGGCACAGCTTCTAGTAACTTCAATTAGAAGGCTCTAGACAGGGAAGAGCAGCTGAAGGCCAAGACTTAATTGGTCTCAACATAGATCTACAAAATATGACATTTAAAATGTTTTAAGAACTTAGAACTTTCATGACATGAGACACATCTGCTCCTGGCTGCACCAATCTATTTCAAGAGGATGATGGGCATTGAAGAGGCTCTTATGGAGTTGTTTAGCCAATTGGGGAAAAAACTGCTCTTGCCTGGATTGATTGATAAACTGGACATGCAGGACCCACAGAAAAATGACTGCCTAACTTGCCTAAAGGTGAGACCATCCTTCAGGGTTCTTTCTTCATAAAAGAGCCTGCTAGACATTCTGCAGGACACAGAAAAATTTGACTGACAAACTGCCAATATAGCCAAAACTGTCCTTAAAATTTCCTGCTTAATGTAAAAGTCTTTGGGATACTATGGGCCTGTAGTTTAAATATGGATGCTGCAATGGTACAGACAAACTTTGGATGACTGTCAAGAGAGCAAGATGTCTCTGTCAATTCTAGAGTTTGGGAAGTTGCTTACAATGCACTTCCTGTTAACTTAGGTAATATATTCTTCTAGAGTTTTTGATGGAGTTAAAGAATTTATAGTTATAGTTTTTCTTAGTTATGATAAAAGAAAAGTAGCTCTAAATATTGTAACTATAATTTTTTCTTAATACGTGTTATATGTAATTTTACTATATTAAAGTTAAAGTCTTCCTTTTTATTTAAACAAAAAAGGGTAGGAGATGTGGGATTCCCCTCTGTATGTTGTGATTACCATTAATGAATAAAGAATCTGTCTTCGGCCTGCACAGGAAATAGAGGTAGGTGGAGAAAACTAAACTGAATGCTGGGAGAAAGAAGGAGGAGTTAAGGAGAAGCCATGTAGCCCTGCCAGACATAGATGTGGGAACTTTTTCAAGTGAGCCACAGCCACATGGTGATACACAGATTAATAAAAATAGGTTAAATTAATATGTAAGAGTTAGCAAATAAGAAGCTAGAGCTAATGGGCCAAGCAGTGGTTTAAGTAACACAGTTTCTGTGTGATTATTTCAGGAGTCTGGACAGCCAGGAAACAAACAAGTGGCCTCCTCCATCATTGTTACATTTTTAGAGAAGAAATATTAGAGTTGTCAGAAATCATTGTCTTTATATTGAAGGAAACATGATAAAAAATATAGTAAATTCAAATGGAAGACCCAAAACTATTTGGATACACAAATAAAAAGAGATTTTTTTTTTCATTTTCTTCTAAAATAAAGTAACAATCATGATTCGCACAACTTTTATAGCCTTTTAATTCTGGAAAAGTCATAAAAGAGGTAAGGCAACAATATCAAAATCTGGTATACAATATTATTCATACTTTTCTCACCTTTCTTTTCTTTAAAAAATATTTATTTATTTATTATGTATACAATATTCTGTCTGTGTGTATACCTGCAGGCCAGAAGAGGGCACCAGACCCCAATACAGATGGTTGTGAGCCACCATGTGGTTGCTGGGAATAGAACTCAGGACCTTTGGAAGAGCAGGCAATGCTCTTATCCTCTGAGCTATCTCTCCAGCCCCTCACCTTTCCTTTTTAAATGACAGGATGTGTGTTTGAGACTTCTATAAATCTATATCATCCTTATGTATTTCTATATCTATGTTTGTACTATATTGCATATTGTTTTATACAACATTTGTTATTACATAGAAGGAATGAATGATTATCAGTTCAAACATTTATATTCCAATGAAAATCATTTACATTTGACAAAAAAAGTTAGGGCTTAAAAGTTAAGTATATCGCCGGGCGGTGGTGGCACATGCCTTTAATCCCAGCACTCGGGAGGCAGAGGCAAGTGGATCTCTGTGAGTTCGAGGCCAGCCTGGTCTACAAGAGCTAGTTCCAGGACAGGCACCAAAGCTACAGAGAAACCCTGTCTCAAAAAACCAAAAAAAAAAAAATAAAAAAAAAATAACTTAAGTATATCATATAAAGGCAAAATGAGCATTATCTAAAGGTTTTTCCAATCTGTTTTCATTAGCCCTAGCAAATGAACTTTAAAATTTTATACTTTACAATTATATCCATATATTCCATGACTCTCTATTGATCCAGGACTTTGCTTATGATAGGCAAGCACACTACTAACTGAGGTACATTTAGCCCTCATTTTGCTTTAATTACATTTTAAAATGTTTGTTCTTCATAGACAGTAACATTGCAACACACTGACAATAAGGATTTCTACATAGGGCCAGGCGGTGGTGGGACATGCCTTTAATCCCAGCACTTGGGAGGCAGAGGCAGGCGGATCTCTTTGAGTATGAGACCAGCCTGGTCTACAAGAGCTAGTTCCAGGACAGGGACCCTATCTCGAAAAACAAAACAAAACAAAACAAAACAACAAAAAAAAAGGATTTCCACATAGGAATTTTTTTGAGACACAATTTAGCCAATTACACTGAAATGATATAAACGAGATAATGATATGTCAACTGAGATGCATCAATGGAAAAATGTAGAAAATTTATGATCTGTATTTGGAATGACTAATCTATTTATAACTTGATAAAAAAGAAAAAAGAAAACTCTTCAATGAAATTGTTAGTTTTACCAAATAGGGAAAACAAAAGTTCAGGGAGAAAAGACTAATATTCCCCCCACTATTGCCTCCTAAAAAGACAATGATCATTCCAGAAATTTTACAAAGAAGGAATGTAAGTGGTAAATGATCGTATAGAAATGTTTCATTCTTGATCAACAATGATATCTTTGGTATCTCCTGAAAAATGACATGTAGCACAGCTAAGACTTGGTCAAGTTAGATTTTCTCAGAGAATTCATCTGTAGAGAGCGATGGTACATTGGATATATTTTCCATCTGGTCCCGTGGGACCTTTCTTTAGGTATCTACTATAGGAAAAAATATTTCAAGCCAGCATGAGGAAATAGTATTTCACTTCTGGGAACTGGAAAAACACGTCTGTCAAAATTACTCCTAGTTTCACAGACGTCTATAGTGTTAGCAACAGGGAATATGCCAAGGTGGCAGCAGTAGATTCATGCTTCCAGCCTGTTCAAGAATGTCTTCTCATTTCTGGGTTGTAGGCATCCTATGAGGAATGTTCCTGAGCTCACTGGCAGCTACCACTGTGGCAGTTATTCAGGGCAATTTATTTGTGATTTTGAGATACAGACACAATATCTGCATATAGATATTAGACAGGTTAGAATGATCAAACAGTGCTAATGATAGAAATGCTACTAATAGAAAATACTGTGAACTAAGAAGACTGGATATGGGATCCTGGAAGAATCACAGATATCCTGTCACTTAATGATACAATGAACTGGGTCTCTCTATCACAACTTTTGTCCCATAAGGTTGCTTTCCAAACTCTTCCATGTCCTAGCTCTAATGGTAGTAAGTATTAATATAAGGACTTATGCAAAGACTTTATAATGGTGCTGTGAAAATTTTCACTGTACCTAGACATTAATTTTTGTTACAAATATCCATGATCACCTTAAAATTCTTGTTATTTTCCTCAAATTTTATATTTTCAAAGCTTATTTTGAACTCTAGATAAGTTTCTTGCTAAGTATTTTGTTACTCAATATTGTTTGACACTTTGGAAAAACTACATGTATTTATGTACAATTACTACATAAATACATGAAAATAATACAAAAAGAGCACATATACCTAATTTTATAGCATATTTTATATTTATTGTCACAAAAATAAGAATAAAATATAAAGAAACAAGCAAATTTATTTTAAATGCATTTAAGGATGAAATAAATTGAAGTATGAAATAAGTATAAAATATATCTTTAGTGTCGTTGTAGAATTGCAGCTGAATCCCTGAGAGTACAAGATTCCCAGCGGATTTCCACTAAGAATGATTTAATTCTGTATCAGTCACAGCTCTGACTCAGGCAGAAAAAAAAATATTCTTTTCAATACACTTTGCGCAAGTTGTTAGTGAGCATATTAGTTAATGACCTGAAGGCAAATCTCTGACAATGTGATTTTGTGCTAATTGTGTGGAAAAATATTTCTAGCTTTTAAAAACACAGCAGTCTGGGTGGCTATAGGGAATTTGTCTTCCCTGTTTGAGCTCCTCTATTCAACCTTCCTCAAGGGCACTCAATCATACCAAATGAGTCATCCAGCATTCACATCACGGGTGAAATCAAGGAAAACCCTCAAATTCAATGTCATGGATTAGGCGCTGTCTGTCTGTTTGCATACAGGAGGTGTTACAATGACAAATAATATAAAATTATTTGAAATAAGCACATGCATATTTTTGCATCTCGTCTTCACATGTTTTATATTAGAGTCTGTTTCATATATAACATTATTTTGTCACTCAAAAATCACCATTTTGTTTATCATTTTTAACATATTTTTAAAATTATTAATAAAATAAATGAATGCTCCTTAAGAACATTTGTCACTAAAAGACCACTAATTTGCAGACTTTATGAAAACATCTATATAGGTATTCTAAGATATGAAACTAAAACACATAGAGCACACACACATACACACATGGATATTTGCTATTGAATTTATTATGACTTGAAAAGCTTATTTAAATATTGTTGAATCTTTCAATCCTACCGAGAAATATAATGGACAGGAAATTATACATTAAGCATACGCATCTTAGTTACAATGAACCTAGCTGCTATGGGTAACCTACTTTAAAAAACTAACAAAATGAAAAAACAAAAAGAAAACAATAAAAATACGGAGTAATATCCTAATCCCATTATATACTGTATATTATATAATATAAATCAAGATGTGTATATTAATTTGAACAATAATCTGGCTTACACTGGATTTACTGATGTTATTGCTGAAATTATACTTTATCAATTTTAATATTCATTCATATTAAATGTACTTTCTCTCCATTTTAACATACACATATATTATATATTATATAATCTTCTCATATATATCCTGCTTGAATTTAAGTAACTCTATACAAGCTTTAGAGAGCTAGCCAATTCAAAATTAAGTTATCCTGTCATACAATATATTAATTTATCTCATTTTTTTGTGTGTTTTTAATAAGGTATAAGATGATGCAAAGCTTACTTTTTTAGTTGGATCCTTATAAGCATAGGCTTTCTTCACGATGTATTTAATAATAGTTTAAAGATTCTTGAGAAATTCAAAGATCAGAGAAAGCATGGGGAGATGGGAATTTACTTGTACCCTTGCCTTGCTTCATCAATAGATAGAAGACACTTTACATTTCATATGTAAAATTCGCACTGATTTATGCAGAACAACATAGAGAAAATGAATCCTGTCAATCATAAAATAGTCTATAGTTTTTAATCTCCTAGTTTACAAATAAAGCAAACTGCAAAATGCTGATATAAGAAAAACTATAAATATCTAATAAATCAAGGAGATAAAAATATCGTGTTATTGTTTATGAATTGAAAGTCTCAAATTGTCAGGTTATCCTGACTTGGACATTTTATGAAACCCAAATCAAAGTTCAATGAGCTATCTTATTGACAACAATAAACTATCTCTAAAGTATACAGATGGAGGAAAACAACAAAATAGCATACAATATTGAAGTATAAGCAAGAGTTGTAGCATGACATACCTAACCCTAACATGTATGGTATTGGTATTATTATTATTATTATTTTATTGGCTTTTTGAGACAGGGTTTCTCTGTGTAATAATCCTGGCTGTTCTGAAATTCACTTTGTAGACTAGATTGGCCTCAAACTCACTGAGATCTGCCTGCTTATGCCTCCTGAGTGCTAGGATTAAAGGTGTGTGCCACCACTATCTGGCTTGGTATTGTTATTATATTGGTAATATAATTGTACAAATAATTAATAATTATTGTATAATTATTATTGTATAAAAGTAATACATTGGTAAAGAAACCAGGTGGTTTAAAATTAGATAGAGCCATAAACAGAGACAGAAAAACAAGATCAATACAATGGAGAAAAGATAGTACATGGACAACTTGGCATCTACATGCAAATAAATGTGTCTTTATACAGATAGGACTAACATGCTTTGCAATAATTAATTCAAAATAAATCCGGACCAAAATGTAACATACAAAGTTTTAACACTCCTACAAAACAGCATGAAAACCAGGAAACTTTGATACAGTGATGACATTTTAGACATTACAAATAAAATGTGATACTTCAAATAAATGACTAATTTCATTAAAAATAAAATTTTTTCTTCAAAAAAAGATTAAAAAGAGAATAAAAACAATAATCTATAATATTGGGAAAAATGCTTTGTATCTGATAAAGTCACTACACAATGTACAAAACCATAACTCTCAACTTTATGCTATGTCTAATCTGAATAAAACCAAGAAATAATAAAAAGTCAATGATAAATTTGTTTATTTTCCATGAAAAAATTCCTTGCTGGAATAATTGACAATAAATAGGTTTTAAAAGTCCAACATATTTTAAGGTTGGAATAGCATTAGAAAATTTAATTGCAAATCAAAAGCAGGTCTTGTGACCAAAACACACCTCATAGACTGCCCCAAACATAAAGGAATGGCAATACCAAATGATGTTGGTGAAACGGGAAATCTCATTTCTTGACGGATGGAGGGGTGACAAACAGTGCAGACACCTTAGACACTTTGGTAGCTTCCTTCAAAATTAAACAAAGTTTCAATATTTTATCCAACTCCAATATTTTATCCTCTCCTTGGGATATTTTTTTAACCAAAGTATATTGGGTATTATAAAAACACAAAAATAAGAAATATTGCCCAACAGCATTTATGAACAAATCCGCTTTGTTCATAATTCCCACAACATGGAAGCAACAGCATGTGTTCTTCAGAAAGTGAGTAAATAAATTATGTGATATCCAGACAATGATATTATCCAGATATAAAAATAAACGTATAAAATAGATGGAAAAGTGTGAAGATATGAATAGTATGAAAGAAATTCAAATGTATAATACTTTTACAAAAATCCAATTTTCAATTCTGCTTTTATATGGTTGCAAATTATGGTCTTGCATAAAAGACGGCATCAGGGAGAAATCAAATGCTCAGTGCAGGACAGTAAAGATGCATAGACTGAAAGGATTTATAGATCAGTCCAAACTATCTACCTGATTCTGTAATGGTGAGTAATATGTGCAGTGACGTAAATTAAACAGAAGCATGGTATTATAGGAAACAGACCAAGTACTGAAATGCAAACACCTAATAATTAACTGACAAGTGGAAAATAAAAGCATGGTCTTATAGAAGAAGTAGAGTTGGAGACTATCTAAGTTATCAGCAGAGATGGAGAGGTTTATAAACATGTTAAGAGGAATATCACATAAATCTAATTGCATAGAATTGTACATTCACCAATTGTTTATGGCATGGTGACTATAGCTAATAACAATCTACTATATTCTCGCTAACTGTTGAGAGTCAATTTTAATGCCTTATTATAAAAAGGGCAATTTTGTTAGGTATAAAGTTAATTAACTTTAGTCATTACAGACTATACATACATACATACATATTTATAAAATGCCACCATGTAGTATAGGATAAAATACACATTAGCCTTTTTTAACCCATTAATTGAATTAAGTAACTCTTTTAAGTAAGGGAAAAAAGCAGGAATCAGCTTATAGAAGCATTTTCCTCAAATACCTAATTTGCAGTATAATTTTTCTTTCTCTTTTTAAGCCCTTTATTTTTGCTAACCATATAGACATGCTTGTTGGATGTGTCACAGAACAAATGGTAAAATATTTTATAGTATTTCCTCTTTGAATACATCTTTAACCTGGACGCAATAAAAACACACATTCATAAAGTTCATCAAAAGAGTACTCTATGTGTGTGTGTGTGTGTTATTGTGTGTGTGTTGTGTGCATGTGTGTGTTCTAGAGAAAACAAGATGAGTACAATTCTTGGTGACCAAAAATGTCGTTGACATGGCTGTTGTAAAGCAATGTTGGGCGTGTAACCTCATGTAAATCTCTTGTGCTGCACCAGAATAACCTGTCTTCATCATTCAAGAAGACATTTATGATAACTGGACTGCCCAAATATTCTATTCGACAGAAGCTTCAGCAAAACTGAAGGATGAAAAAAATCTGATATGAAGTAAAATGCTTCCATATTAGATGGTAGATGCCGGTACTCCTACAAAGACATTCTATCTCTTGTTTATGAAAGCCAGAGGCTATACAAATTCTGTGTGCACTTATAAACTTCCAAGGTAAATTATGTAAATGTAGATACAAATAATGGCGAATTTAGAGATGTTTACCTAATAAAAAATCACAGGTTCACTTTTTGAAAGAAAGTGTAAGTGTAAATACATGCCAAGTACAGAATAAATATCATATTATCATACAAATGGGCAAATAAACTAGCTTACAAGGTTGCAGTTTGTGGAATGAAAGAATTGGTTGCATCATGATGCCAAGAACAAAGTAAAATTAAGGATATGGAAAGACAGAGCGATGAGAATGATCTGTCTTCTAAAATATTGTAGCTCACCTTTCTGACATAAGGTACTCAGTCACTTTTTCAAGTTGACATAATTGGGAATGGAACTTGTCTTTTTCTTTTTAAACACATTTTCCAAAGTGATCAACAGTAAGTGCATACATTAAAAGATATAGAATGTAGTACTTTGATTCATGTGTTGACTATATACAATTAAATTCACACCTCATTTCACATCTCCAGCCTCTCACCTACCTTTTGGAATCCTATTTCGCGACACTTTTACTTTTAGACATCAGTGTTAGGAGAGACTTTTCATGACTCCATCACAGATTGCTTGTGTTATTGATGTTGTATGTCCTATTAACTCTGTAGGATAGAAAATGGTAGAGGAAAAAGAAAGTGGCTCTCCAGGGAGAGCAGCAGACAGTGAGGAAGATAAAAATAACCCACTTCCAGGGCAATTGTACTCCTTTAGCAGGCATCATTGCCAAACACACTTACCTTCTGTTTCTTTGAGTTTTATCTGCCTGAGGCTTGAAAGTCACTTGTCTGAGGCTCTGCAGCCCCCATTCTACCAGAATAAAAAGTGGAATTCTATTCTCTCTGGAAACTGCTTGGCCTCAAAGTGTCATATGCTAAGTCACTTGTCATTCCTGCCAAATCATTCCGAGTACAATGCTATAACTCAACAAAAATAAGTGCCCTTTTATATTCATCAGGTTAATTTAAGGGTTGTGAATCACCTTGAAACATTTGATGTCGTTGCCAACATGTAAAAGTGGAAAATATAATAGAAAACATTACAATAGAATAATAGAAAAAACTGTCATTTTGTGAGCTTTTTTTTTTCATTTCTGCATGTAAATACTTAATAAGGAAAATTTTCAGAGAGCACAAGTTTATTTTGGCACATTATCAGAGATGTACATTCCACTATGTCAGGGAGAGCAACACAGAAGGACTGGCAGAAGCCATATGAGTTGTAGTGTGAGACAGTTGACTGATCATGTGACAATGGTAGTCTGGAATCAGAAAGAATAGAGTGGGGTTGGCTATTAACCCCCAAACCTACACTCCTTACCACACCTCTTAAATATTTCAAAACCATCTAAAATAGTATAGTTATCTAGCACAACCATGATATCATAGGTTGTCATGTTTCAATGTGAATTTCATGTGTTTTGATTATGCTCACCCCTTTATCCACTGCTTTCAGAACCATGACCACTTCTGTATCCAGTCAACTATGTGCTTGTTTTATGGAATAAAGTTGACTTAGAAAATAATTACTGCCAAACTTTCATTATGTGTTGATTTCTTCATTTACTTTGCTTTTAGATAAGCTCAGTTTGACTCAAACTTGTTATGTAGTCAAGAACAACATTAAATTTAAGGCTTGTAGAAGCATACTCAACCAACACAGCACTTTTACAATATAGGATCTTTTTATTACAAACTTTATAAGACCAGAGTATACTTTTAGTATATATGAAAATGAGGTGAACTTTCCTAAAATATAACATATATAAAGGCAATCTAAATGAAATCTCCAAATAATGGGAGAGAGATAGTCCTAATTTGCCACCTCTTGTCACCAAAATTTCCAGTACTGTAATTGGATTACAACAACTTGAATTGTTTGCCAAAGGGACCTCTTGGGAATACCCAAGAAACCAGGGTTGTTGCCAAGACTACAGGCTACTCTCCACAAATAGCAAGGCTGCATTGCTGAAGACATCACCTATACAACTCATTGTACAGCAAGACATTGAGCTGGTGACTCAGACCGTTCATCCTTATGATCTAGTATCTTTGCTATAGGAAGGTACATTAGGCCATCTACAAGCTCTTTATCTGCAATGGCATACTACCTGTGTGGTACTTTGAAGGTATTTGGCCCCATAAACTTATAGTGAGTGTCACTTTTAAGAGGTATGACTGTTAGAGTATGTATGGTTTGTTAGAGAAAAAGTGTCACAGCGGCAGAGGGCTTTGAGGTTTCATATGCTTGGGATACTGTCCAGAGAGTCAACTTCCTGTTGCGTGCAAGATGGAGGACTTTCAGTTCCGGTACCACATCTCCCTGCATGCCTCCATGCTCCCTACCATGAGATAATCGACTCAACTTCTGAAACCGTAAGGAAGCCCCCACAACTGATGTTTTCTTTATAAGAGTTGCTGGGGTCATGGTGTCTTTTTCACAGCAATAAAAACCCTAAGACACCCTGAAAGACATGCTAGTGTGAAGTAACCAATGACTGATCTGAATAAAGGCCTGATGCATGAGATAGAATGCATGCCCAGTATTGCTTGAGTGACCAAAAACCTGAGACTACATAGCACAAGGACCTTAGGTAAAAGTCAAACTAATATTCTAAATGAAAGAAAAAATATAAAAACAGGGCTTCTAATGATATTCAGCTATCCTCATAGGTCAGTGCCTTGCTCCTCCATCATTAGAGAAACTTTCTACTACAGAATAGATGGGAACAAATGTGAGAGACCCACAGCAAAACATTGCACAGAGAGTGGGGCACAATGAAATACTCAGTACTAATGGAAGTTTCCATCAAATCCTTCCCTTTTGACCTCAGGGAATGCCACAGAAAAGAATATAAGAGCTAGAGGGAATGGAGGACACCAAGAAAAAAAAATGGCCCTGTTTTATTGTGTTGGGACTAATTGAGTCCTGGCTTTCAGCTGCTCTTCCCTGTTTAGAGCCTTCTGATTGAAGTTACTAGAAGCTGTGCCTAGCTTAGAGGATCAGAGGATGGGATTTTCACCTGATGGCCATTGACTGAAGTGTATTTAAGCCTCCATGGTGCTATTAAAGAGGGGCTTTTGGTACCAGTGATTGAAGGTCTGTGTGTCGGACTGTCTCTGCATGTGTATTTTCAACCTCCAGCCCCTTGCCCGAAGCTCGCGAACTGGGTTCTAGCGCATAGACCACAGATGGGGGGTGGGGGGGTGGGGTGAGCGGCATTATTTTATTTAATTTTAAAAAAGAAAACAGAGTACCTTTTTTTCATTTTATATACCAATCCCACTTCCTTCTTCCTCTCATCCTCCCATTTCCTCTTCCTACCCTATCTCCCCACCCCCATCCATTCCTCAGAGAGGGTAAGGCACATTGCTTTGGCGAAGGTCCAAGGCCCTCCCTACTATATCTAGGCTGAACAAGCCATCCATCCAAAGAGAATGGGTTCCCACAAAGTCAGTATAAGCAGTAGGGATAAGTCTTAGAGCCACTGCCCGTGGGCCTGCAGTCTGCCCCATGCATACACTGTCACCCACAATCAGAGGATCTGGTTTTGACCTATGCTGGTTTCTTACATGTGCTGCTTGAATTGGTGAGCTCCCATTAGCTCCGGAGCTATTCCTATTTCAGGAACTATTGAAACCCATAAACTGTTTCAGTGGGTGTTCCCATCGTGGTCTTGACCTCTTTGCTCATAGTCTCACTCCTCCCACTCTTCAACTGAATTTTGGTAGCTCAGCCCAGTGCTCTGCTGCGGGTCTCTGCCTCTGTTTCCATCAGTTACCGGATGAAGGTTCTACAGTGACATTTAAGATATACATCCAAAGGACCTTTAAGTCATCATGAGCAGAGATCTTATGAGCCCTTATGCCCCAGGACACCTATATATACATTCTGGCTTCCAGTTTATTTAAAGTTTTTACAAGCTTCCTAAGAGTACATACAAACAAGCAAGTGGGTCACAGATTCTTGTACATTCTCTTTGGCTCTTTTCCTTCTGTTGGTTTTTCTTGTCTAACTCTAGTATGATAGTTTCTATTTTATCTATTATATTTATTTTTATATTTTAAAATAATAAATGAAAGAAGGAGAATGGGAAGGAAGGAAAACCTAATGGCTAGGTTATAAGTTAACTATTGAACTGTCATTTATACCTGCTGTAAGAAGAAAATAAGTTTTCTCCAATGGAGTGTCACTGGCCATATCAGCCACTCCAAGCAGACCTCATGCTGAGGAGTTGACAAATATCTTGGGGACTCCAAAATTTGTTTCTTTGTACGTGGGAGGTGTGTGTGTGTGTGTGTGTGTGTGTATGTGTGTTGTTTTATATGGTTATAATTTGGTATTTTATTGTTGACACTTTCTCTTTGGATGTTTCATTTTGTTTTCTCAGTTTGGAAGGGTTTTGTTGTATTGGGTCCTTTTCTTTTGGAAAAGCTTTTAATGGCGTGGATATAGAGGGAGATGATCTGGAAGGATATGGTGTTGGGCAAGAACATTTTTAAAATACCTTTAATTTAAAAAATGTGAAGAACATTATATATAATAATAAAAATGTCACAATATTCAACTTTTGTATACTAAATACTGTGCATCATTTGTTCACAAATATAAAATTTTATAACTGGTAATTGATGAAATAAAAATTAATCTATGAAACTTCATTCTGCTTCAATCTTTTAAATTTAAATTCCCTTTTTAGATAGATTTATTCATTTACATATGCCTGTTTGCCTGAGAGTATTTGTATCTCATATGACCAGTGATTGCAGAGGCCAGAAGGCATCAGATCCTTTGGAACTACTGTTACAGGCAATTCTGATCCATTTGACATGTGTACAGGGAACTGAACCTGAATCCTTTAGAAGAGGTTGACAAGTTTAAACTGCAGCCCCTCAATTAATTTCTTAAAGCACATCTAGTAAAATATGTTATATTCTATAAAAGAGCATGTGTATTATCAAAGACTGTTTTACAAATTTCTTTGGAATATTTGAAGATAAGAGAATATTTTGGAATATTTTCAGCTGGCACTATTTATGAGAATTGATTTTATAATCTATCTTAATAATTTTATCAGAGTAGGTTTATATTGTATGGAAAGTAGATGGGAAATTAATATAATTATCTTTCTTAAAAATATAAGAGAAGCACATTCCCCATATGTCTTCAGGGTTTTCAGGTTTTGATACTATATGTACAATGTGTACTTGTGCAATGTGGCTTTTGGCCTCCACAGTCTTCATGGTGTTGAAGAAAAACAGCATACTTTGAAGAAGTTGAATATTCTACTTGTATGTAGGACAAAATTCCTCTGCTTTCTTATTTGTGGGTCCATTCTCAACACACAAGAAAGGTGTTCAAAAGAGAGGAGAAAAAAATTCATCCCAAATATATACCTGCCTGTAGTGTCAGAAAAAAATAAAATTATGACATTAAATCGAATTTGATTAGTTTAGTTTTATTGAAATAATAAAGACTCAGACATCTGAATTCTTGAAAATTTATGTAAGGATTTATGCAGTCCTTCATTTTTTTAGCAGTATTCTTCTGGTTTTTATGATCCTCTACGTATCTATATCTATCTATCTATCTATCTATCTATCTATCTATCTATCTATCATCTATCTATCTATCTATCTATCTATCTATGTGTGTATCATATAGATACATATGCAAATATATTTGTAAAATATATAATACACATGGAATAATATTTATATATGTACATATGTATTTGTAAAAAAAAGTATATAGATTTATTTGCCTGTGACTATTTGGAACAATACATAAGCTTTCATATTTTTCTTTGCTCATTCCTGAAATGCAACATAAATATACATATATACACCCACTTCTAGAAAAGCAGCCAAATGATCCAGGCAACAGATGGGAAACTCAGAGCCCATGTGTTCACATTCCAACTATGCCAATAACTTGCTGGGTGATCTTGAGCAAGCTACATATCTTCAGCTAATTGCCTTTCCTCTAAAAGAACAGAGCCATAGGGTTGAATATTAGCTTTCAGAAGCCAAGTAATGAATTTGTCCCACCATCCTTCTTAATATGGAAAACATATTCAAATAATAAAGAGCTGGAATTGATCTTATTATTATTGCATAATCTCATTAGGCCTCTCCTGCTGTTATGAAGGCTATAACCAAATGCTTTATAATACCCACCTTTTAAATATAGGGCCTTCACTAAACTGAGACAAGAAACAAAAGGAAAACTTAAATACATCTATTTGCCCCACAAAAAAAAAATACAAGCAGACAATAAATGCACAGTATAGTCCTCAATATAATTAGTCATTAAAAATGGAAAATAAAATAACCCAGTAAGATTCCATCTCATAACCAGTATAATGACTAAAGCTTGAGAAATTCCACAGAAGTCAGAGCGAAAGGATTGCAGGAGCCCAGAGGGTTCAAGGACACCAGGAGAAAGTAGTCCACATAATCAACTAAGCAGGACTCATAGGAACTCCCAGGGATTGAAGCAGCAATCACTGAGCCTGCATTGCTCTGTTATAGGTCCTTTTCATATATGTTATGGTCGTTTACCTTGGGGTTTCTGTTGAATTCCTAACAGTGGGATTGGCAATGTCTCTGACACTTTTGCCTACTCATACAATCTGTTCCCACCTACCGGGGTCTTAACTAGCCTTGATATGAGGTTTTAAGCCTAGTGTTATTGCATTTTTTGGTGTTCCATTGATACCACTGGGAGACCTATCCTTTTCTGAAGGAAAAAAGAGAAACAGTGAACGTGTGGGAGACCAGAGGAGGATAGACTGGAACGTGAAGAGAAAGAAGGCAGTCATGGGGGTGTATTATATAAGAGGAGAATAAATTTAACAATTAAAAGACACAAAACAGCAATACTCAAGAATGTGGAAAAATTAAACTAGTATTATAATGCTAGTAAGATTATTAAATGCAGGAATTCCTTTGGAAAACATTTGGACTGTCCTTCAACATGTTAAAATTATATTAAGTAGTTTAATATGAGATACAATTGAAAACATGTCCCTCTAAAAACCTATAGAGTACTGTTTTAATACATTCCTCAAGAATAACTGCACAGTAAAAACATCCAAATTTCCTTTATGCATAGGCAAAGTGTGATCGTGTATATTACAAAGTATTATTTAGTCAGAAAAGAATGATGCATAAAAGATATTTCAGCATTAAGTAGTGAAACCTGGATTTGAATATCTCCCAAAGTCGTATGTGTTAAAGTGTTTTTTATGGAGATTATATGAGAATGCTATTGTGTGTTGTGTTGTAGGAGGCCGCTTGTTTGTTTCTCAGTGACCATACTCCCAAAATTACCACTCTAAAACTGTAGTAATTAAATCACTGCTTATCTTTTTAGCTCTGGATTCTTATTGGCTAGCTCTTACATATTAATTTAACCTATTTCTATTTATCTGTGTATTGCCAGGTGGCTGTGGCTTACCAGCCAGGTTCTGCCTCATTTGTCCCAGGCAGAGGCTACATGGCTTCTCACTGACGCCATCCTCTGTCTTCCAAATTCAGTTTAGTTTTCTCACTTAGCTGGGTTCTGCATTGCTATAATCCCAAAGCAGTTCCTTTATTAATCAATGGTAATCACAGCATACAGAGGGGAATCCAAGAGCAGTGACGTTTCTGAGAAGTTGCTCAAAATTTAAGATATGGTGCCTGATGAGTATTAAATACGTGGGACTTAGTATGATGCTTTATATTAGTCTGTACATGTGTTTGTGGAAAATTTGGGGTCCCAGTCACTACTCTTGCTTCTGGCAATGATGTGATCATTCATGGTTCATAGTCTACTTCTACTATTTTGTGTTATTTCTTCATGGGTTTAGAGCAAGTGATCCAGTAAAATATGAGCTATAATACCCACAGCTGTGAGGCAAATACATTTTTCTGTTTATAAGTTAATAATATGTTATTTGTTATAATGTCAGAAAATATGGCTAAGAACCTTGAGGATATCTGAATAAGTTCAAAGAAAACAGTCATAAAACGTCACACCTCATTTAATCTTATTTTTATAATAGGAAATAAGAATAAGAAAGGTTGGAGAAACAAAAAGTAAATGATATTTTCTAGAACTCGCTTAGTGTTACTCAATTTCACCCCAGTCTTAACATTTTAATAAAGACTTTGCAAAGTTTTCAGGTGACCTTAGGCTGCTTTTTAAGGAACATAGAGCCCAAGAAAAGGGTTTTTCTCAGATTGCTAATTTGATAAACAATTGAAATTACTATTATTTCTAGACTGCACTATTGGTGAGATAATGCTGTGGTTAAGCATCATCATCATCATCTCTGTCTCTCTCTCTCTCTCTCTCTCTCTCTCTCTCTCTATATATATATATATATATATATATATATATATATATGAATGATGTGAAATAGCAGCTAAAAGTATGAATGCTGAACAGTTTGTGCCCAGCTGGTGAAACTACTGGAAACACAAAATGATGAATGTTCTTATCTTATCTTGGAGTTTCACTAAAGATTTTCTAGCTGAGTGGGCTACTCCTTTAATTTTTTTTTTTTTGCTTCCATGGAGTAAGATATATCATCTTCCATACCCTAAAAAGACAACCCTATAACATAGAATTATTATTCACTAATATAGAATTTAATTAAAGAAATTGTTTTTGTGATTTGAAAGACTATTACATAGGACTCTTTGTACATTAGTCTGAAAGCTGATGAATTCTTTTGATATGTTCAATGATATCAGTTGCACTGAGATTTATGAATAATATTTTTTTTTTGATTTTTCGAGACAGGGTTTCTCTGTGGCTTTGGAGCCTGTCCTGGAACTAGCTCTTGTAGACCAGGCTGGTCTCGAACTCACAGAGATTCACCTGCCTCTGCCTCCCAAGTGCTGGGATTAAAGGCGTGCGCCACCACCGCCCGGCATGAATAATATTTTGTATGTTTAAAGAACAATGCTTAGGAAAGAAAGATGGTCAGTTTTTCTTCATTCTACATTAGGAACAGGGAAAACTGCTAATGATGGCTTTTAGTTGCCATGACTATCTCATGACCCAGGATATACTATCTGAATTCATAGGCTTGGACATTTATTACATATTTTTATAGACAGGCAAAATCTTTATAGAATTATGATGAGCTAAAGACATCTGAAAATTTTCAATATTCTTTTATATTTTCTTCCTGAATCCATAAGTATTAATAGCCAACTATTAGCAATAAATACATTTTAAATGACTTTTGTCTAGAAATTTCCTCTTTTATTTCATTTCTACTAATTAATATCAGACTTAGATAATGCAGAGCTCTTAGCTAGGAACACTAGACTGATGGAGGAAGGTCATTGGTTAATTAATAAAGAAACTGCTTGGCCCTCATAAGTTAGAACATAGGTGGGTGGAGTAAACAGAACAGAATGCTGGGAGAAAGAAGAAGTGAGCTTAGATGCCAATGCAGCTCCTCTCTCTGGGGCAGATGCAATGAAGCTCCGACCCAGGATGGACGTAGGCTAGAATCTTCCTGGTAAGTGCACCTCAAGGTGCTACACACATTAATAGAAATGGGCCAAGCAGTGTTTAAATGAACACAATTTGTGTGCTGTTATTTTGGGGCAAAGCTAGCCAGGCGGCCAGAGGCTGGGTGGCAGAAATGCAGCCCGCAGCTCCTCATTACACTAGACTCATGACTGCAGGACTCATCTGCTCAAGACAATAAACACTCTAATGTAAAAACAATCATGCAGCTTAGTGTCTCTAGTGCAGAACTTTGCAATTCTGTTACATCCTCTCTAGCTACTTTATCATGAAAATTTGCATGAAATCAATATTGGATTTACAGTTGCATTTTATTTGGTGGTGGTAAAAAAGTCAAAGATACTGGTTAGGTATCGTAGAGTTTCCAGGGTAAAGTCAAGAGGATGAAAAGTTTTAGGGCAACCTTGTGTATGTGACAAGTTATCTCAAATACCAAAAAGGAGTGAGAAATTAAATCTTCTTTGTTTGGAAAGAAACTTGTCCCATTGACTAAAGTCCAAATAAATTAAATCCAGAGAAATCACATAATTGAGATTTGAGATAAAAAAGAGTAGAAAAGGGTAAGAAATGCTTATACAACCAATAAAAATAATGTTCTGTTTTATTATTCACAGAAACGAAAAGCAATTTTACCATTAAAGACAAATAATCTACTTCCCTTATACTTCTAAGGTTAAATTGTTTAACAAAGGATGTGTATTTTGGAATCAATCTTTGTGAGAAGAGTCTGAGATTCCGATATGGAGGAAGAATAATTGCAAACAGTATGTCAGTGAGACTCTGAGAAGAGGTCAATATAGACTAAAGTGTGATATCAATTAGTGGATCATTTATGTATTATTTTTGTTACAAATTATTCAAAAGGATACTTCAAAATGTAATCAAAAAGAGCAAAAGATACTACTCCCATATGACCTTGGAGATACTTAAAATTAAAATCGTCAATTATAAAGCACAAAGATTGGCACATTCAAAGCCCTGGGAAGAAATGTGTTTCTTGACTCCATGTGGTTCACAGAGATGCCCTTATTCATTCTGTAATTCCATGTTTTCTATGGGCATTTGACATTCACATGGATCACAATTGTGCTTTTCATAACCCTAGGATTGTGGTGCAATTAACATCACAGTGGAGTAGATTTCTTCAATGAAGTGATGATAAGGACCAGAGGGCTCACTCCACACGTTTTTATCACACCACGAAGGTAAGAAAAAAAAATATTGTAATTATAAACCCAAGGGCAATGAGATAATTTAAAAATGTTCTTTTCATCATGATTTGCCATGAATGCAGAGATGCACAGTGAATTAGAAAGTATTTCTCCTCATTTTTTCAGACAAAAAGGAAACTGTGCTGAGAATAAAAGAAAAACAAAAAAATATTAATTTATCTAAAAAAATTTTTAGAAAATGAAGAATGTCTCAATTAAATCTATAAAATAAGAATGACTATTAAAATATAATGATTTTAAAAAGCCAAAGGTGCTGAGGATGAAGGTACTTCCCTTCTTGGTCTTGTTTGAAAGACATATCCTAAGATGTTACAGTTTTAGTCAAGTAAAATTATAATTTGGAAGTTTCCCATGAAAAATTTAGTAGTAGAGAAAAGATCATAAAATCCAACAGTATTTTGGATTTTTTTCATTTGTTTAGAAAAGTTTGAAAACGTTCAGGAAAAATATTAAAAGTATAAGATCTAAGTATATGTAGAACTTCCTGTTTAAAAACAATGTAAGTGAGAAAGCATGGAACCTTTGTGCTTTCAGAAAAACTTGGACTATTTGTGGGACTTTAGAAAAATTGATGCAAAATTAAAAAGTGTTAAACAGTATATTATATATAAGTAGTACATTTTTCAATTGATATTTTATATAAAATTAGACTATTTGCAGAAACAAGGAATATTTGAAAGAACAGAGAGCTCTTAAAATTTTAAATTCAAGTACTATACTTCTTTCTCCAGGCAATTACTAAACCAGAATTAAGAATAACACACCATTACAATAAGCATCCATTTGGACCAAAACAAAGTGAAATGGAGGAAAAGATAATCTGTCAACTACAAATATTATTTTTTCCTTAGAGCAACTTTAAAAAAGTGAATTTAGATATAAAAGCAAATTAACTTTAAGAAATTATGTGTCATACTTGAATGCAGTACAGGACTAATAAAAGGAAATAATACTCCAAAGCATTTGCTCACGGCTGTATTATCAGCTCCTGGTCACCACAATAATGTCATTAAACTAAGCAGCTTTTAGCAGCTGAAATGTACTGTCTCACAAATCTGCGGGCACAACTCTGAAACTAAGATGTCAGCAAGGTTGTTTTCTTCTGACATCCATGAGGAGGATGCACTTCATTTCTCTTCTGACTTCTTGTTGGCTTCAGATTTCTTTGAACTGTAGAAATTATTTTTCTTGTGTATCCACAAGAGTAAGTCTCAGACCAAAGAATAAGTGTTGTAGGAGGGCACTTGTTCATTCCTGGCTTCCCACCCAAAATAATCGCTAAAACTATATAATTTGAATTACTGCCTGGCCAATAGCTTCAGCATATTTTTAGCTAGTTCTTACATTAAATTTGACCTATTTCTTTTCATCTGTGTTTCGCCATGTGATTATGGCTTACCGGCAAGGTTCTGTATTGTGTCTCTATCTGGCGGGGCTACATGTCTGCTCTCTGATTCTGCCTTCTTTCTCCCAGTATTCAGTTTAGTTTTCCCCGCCTAGCACTACACTACCATATCACAGGCTGAGACAGATTCTTTATTCCTTAAGCAATAGGATTCACAGCATACAGAGGGGAATTCCACATTCACTAAGTTCTCAACAGACTTGGGGATTCAGTTTCAAGTTTCCCATTTTTAGTTAGGAATACTCTTGAGAGTGATTTTCAAATCAACAAACAGGATCAAGACAAATAAATCTTAAGAAGGAATAACAAGTCTGTGGGCTGAAAGGTGTCTCTGTACTTGAGGCATCTGCTGCACAAATGTGAATGCCTCAGATTAAATCCTAGAAACCAAGTAAAGCCTAGCATGTTAGCACCCATCTGTAATAGCTGAACTCTTAAAGAGAGAGGAGAACCAGCAGCAAAAGTATCTCTTGACTCATATAAGCCAGATACAATGGAATTCACAGTACAAATAACACAGAACCTGTCTCAAACAAGGTGGAAGACGAGACTGGTCTTTGAGGTTGTCCTAGGCCATCCATACATACACTGTGGCCAGTGTACCTGTATCAAAACACATGAATGTATACACATATGCAAGCATGTACATGCACTCAAACAAACAAACACACAGAAAGAATTGAGCTTAACTCATCTTTTAGGATGTTGTCAGTTTAGGTATGATCACTAAACTGAGTGATATGAAAATACAACAAGGAGAATATCACTGGAGCTTTCTAGAAGAAAACAAAATGGAAATCTAAGGAGCAGTAACATTTGACATGACTATGTACCTGTGGAGTTTTGTGTTTCTGATTGAAGGATCAGGAGAGTCCAATACAATGTGTGGCCTTGCATAATTGTTTAAGTGAGGGTTTCTATTGCTGTGAAGAGGCACCATGATGGTGGCAACTCTTAAAATGGAGAACATTTAATTGGGGCTAGCTTGCAGTTTCAGAGGTTAAGTCCATTTTTGTCATGGCAGGTGGCATAAAGGCAGACATGATGATGGAGGAGTGGCTGAGAGTTCTACATCCTGATTTGCAGGCAGCAGAACCAATCCTGTCACACAGAGTGCAAGCTGGAGCAAAGGAGACCTCAGGCCCCACCCTCACAGTGGCACATCTCCTCCAATAAGCCCACACCCACTCTAAGAAAGCTACATCTCCTAATAGTGCCACTCCCCATAGGAAGCATTTTTTTCAAACCTCCACAATAATCTTCATGTCTGTTTCATCTGTTTTGTCATGAATTGATTTTATGAATGAATATTTAGTATGGCTATAGCTGAATTGTAAATACACGATGTCAGGCAAACAAAACAAAAACATAATCAACAATCCCAGCACTCGGGAAGCAGAGGCAGGCGGATCTCCGTAAGTTCGAGGCCAGCCTGGTCTACAAGAGCTAGTTCCAGGAAGGAACCAAAAGCTTCGGAGAAACCCTGTCTCGAAAAATCAAAAAAAACCAAAAAACAAAAAACAAAAAACAAAAAACAAAACATAATCAACAAAAACTCTTCAGAGAATGCAGGGAGAGGAAACAGGAAAAGTAATTGTCACTCATACACAATTACATCGTTTTGCAAAAGTTAGAACCATTTCAATGCCTGGAAGGGAGAGAAGGCTGCTTTCTTGAACAAGATGGGACAGCTGACATAACTGCAAGATGACTTTGCAAGTGGAGTTTAGACAACTTGTATTGAGTAGCCCTGTAAAAAGTCTGAACCCTCAATAACGCACCTTCCATACCATGCTTTTCCTCCAACATGTACCTCTTCTCAACAGTGACTCATTACTTTTTCTTAGAAATATTTTTATAGAGGTCACATTGAGGTTACATACTTAGGTAATTGGACTTCCTTTCTTGAACTGGTGAAGTGTGGAAGACATAAAAAAAAAAATAAAACCCTGAAAATTGGCTTGCTTCAACTTTTGAGGTATTTCTTAAAAAGAACTTCTAAAGAGAACATCCAGAATTTTCAAAGAAACCCAAGGGATGCCTTTGTGCTTTGCCAAGAAGTTTCAAATAAGCTACTTGCTTTGATTGTTTTATCCACAAAATCATAAAGTCTGATGTATTAGTTTACACTCTGATAGTGCTTCATTCCTAAGCATCCAGGGTTGAGTAGCTGATAATCGCCATTGAATTCTGACAACTTGAAAATGTTATTTTCAGTTTTTACAATTGTTTTATTTATGTACATTCTTATATATTACTAATTTGTAATTCACATTGTTTTGTACTGCGGGGTTTTAGTTTTACATTATGAAATTCAAGTTCTCTGATTTTCTCCTCAAATAACCCTTGTATTATTCTACCCTTTTCTACTCTTTTTTAAAAATTATTTTATTTTATTATTTTAAAAAAAAACCCAAATTCCCACTCCCTCCCCTCTCACTCCCTCCACACACCCTCCCACCCCATCCTCCTCCAATGCTAAGAAAGGGTAATGCACCCCACCCTGTGAAAAGTCTAAGGTCCTCCCTACTACATCTAGGTTGAGCAAGGTATACATCCAAAGAGAATAGGATCCCATGAAGCCAGTATATGCAGTAGAGACAAAGACCAGTGTCACCATCATTGGCCTCTCTGTCTGCCCCAGCTGTCAACCACACTCAGAGGGACTAGTTTGCACCCATGCATGTTCTCTTGTTTCAACTTTTTCTTTCAGTATTGTTCCAGTAGTTTTAGACTCTCTGCCTATGGCAACACTACCTACTCAACAGACTTTGTGGAAGAAATGATGCATTACTCTTGTCAGTTTTCCCCATTGTGAAGTGTCTATCCTCAATTGTTGTCTGTCTTTAGCTTTTTGAGACACAGAACCTGGAGATCAATGATTTCACCAAGCTGAATGGAAAATGAACTTCAGTGATCAGAATAACCCTGTACCTGAATGCCTAGAGATACAGGAACATGCTAAACAACATTTTTAACATGGGTTCTGAGGGAACTAGAATAGGTATTCATTTTTGCATAGCAGATCCTTTACCACTAAGCCATTTCTCTAGCCCCAGTTATTAAAATTTTAATACTGGAGTTAAAGCTTTTCCGTGGAGCTGAAAGCCTTATGTTTGAAAACATGATATTACTTAATTTGTTCCCTTGAGGTAAGAGGAGTGTCTCATGGTCATAGGACCAAGTTTCTTATAAAGGGTTAAGCTAGTTGATTATGTCTCCGAGGGTCATAAAAATAAAAAAGCACTAGCTGTTTGAGAGGTGGGAAATCACAAGCTGTAGTAATTTCCTTCCACTAGGCTGAAAATACAGGAGTAGGGTAGTAATAGGTGGAGGAGGAGCGCGCAAATAAGATTCCAAAGAGAGTGATCTATGCCCTACCCCTGCTTCAGCTTCATTGTTTTCTCTACAGCACCCCGTGGCCTTTTATTGAAAACAACTTTTCTTATTATGACTACATCTCAATGATGGTTTCCTTCCTTCTACACCTTCTGGTTCCTCCAGACCTCCCTTCCTATCCAGATCTGATCCCTTTCTGACTTTCATTAGAAATCAAACATATTAAAACAGCACTTCTAAATGTAAAAGGCCACCACATGACCCAGTGACTACATAGAAGTAGACTGTGAGAAATGACAAAACATGTCACAGAGTTAGGGCTGAAAGACACAGTTTGGAAATGAAGCATCACTTTCTTCTAGCTTTTGAAGCATTAAAATATGATAATTGTGCCTAGATTTCACTGATTAAGAAACATTTCATAAAGTGTTTAATATTTATGACCACATGTCTGTGAAAATTATCAACACTGATGATTACAATTATAAGAAACATTCAATATTAACATGTTATTAAATAGAATAATAATTACCCTAGATTGAGGATTCAAATATTCATACATCAAGAACTTGTTCAAACAGATGAGATGTGGTTCTTCTAAGTTACTGTAGGTTTACTAAGACCATATTAAAGTGACTATGCCATAATTTGAAAAGTAGGTAGAGTGAGCTGTTTGTAACTATAATGAAGAGTCCTTTTTAAGAGAAAACTTAGGAAAAGATTTGGAATGTTACTTGTGGCCTATTAAACTCTGGTTAAATCAACTACCATGAAATAATCAGATACCAATAACTTTCCTCCTCAAACACAACTTTTCCTCAAGACAGTTGGAAAAACTCCAGCCAAATAAACAATAAAAAAATAGGTGAAAGTTGATGCTTGAAAGCAAATCTTATGAAAGAAATGTAAACTTTTCCTAATGCTAAACCCTGCAAGACTTTCTTGGATGAGGTTTCATTGAAAAATATTTCAACTCCAAAGGCTACCAAATATTGAAAAATGAGATATTGCCCAGTCAGTAAGATGCCTTCCATAAAAGCAAGAGGACAAAGGTTCAAATGTTCAGTGCCACTACATAAATGCTTCAGTGAATACTGAGAATATCTTCAAATTCAGTCCTTCAAGGCAGAGACAGGTAGATCCTGGGAGCTATCTGGTCAGGCACATTAGTTATATCTGTGTGTTTCAGGTTCAGTGAGAGACCCTATCTCAATTTCATTAGATAGGAGACTCAATAAGGTACTTAACAAAGGCCTCATACACACATACACACATGCACACACATATACATATGCACTCACATACCCATATTTAAACAAATGAACAAATGAACACATATTCAAAGTGATTATGAAATGCTGAAAAGCAAGTCAAGATTGGAAAATAACAATAAAATCCAAGTGTAGTATTAACCCAATCAAAATAATCATATAATGGCAACTTAGAATTTCTTTATATTATTTTTATTGAGCTATAGATCTTTCTCTACTCCCTTCCTCCTCCCACCCCTTCTATCGTCTTCCAAGATACCCATGCTCCAATTTACTCAGGAGATCTTGTCTTTTTCTATTTACCGTGTAGACTAGATTCATTTATATCTCTCTTAGGGTCCTCTTTGTTGTCTAGTTTCTCTGGGACTATGAATTGTAGCATGGCTTTTCTAGGCTTTATGTCTAAAAGCTACTTATAAGTGAGCACATATTCTATTTGTCTTTCTGAGTCTGGGTAACTTACCTCAGTAAGTTTTATAGATGCATCCATTTGCCTGCAAGTTTCAAGATGTCATTATTTTTCCCCATTGTGTAAATGTACCAAATTTTCTTTATCCATTCTTTGGTCGAGGGGTATTTAGGTTGTTTCCAGGTTTTGGCTATTCCAAATAATGCTACTATGAACATAGTTGAGCACGTCTTTGTGGTATGGTTGAACATCCTTTGGGTATATACTCAAAAATAGTATGGCTGGATCATTTGCCCATCAAATTCGCAGAAAAATTCTTCACAATACTCAACTTCATATGGAAAAGAAAAAAAAATAAATAAACAACAACAAAAAACCAGGATATCCTTTTAGAGGTATCCCAACTCCTGATTTCATACTCTACTACAGAGCTACAGCACTGAAAACCGCCTGGTATCAGCATTAAAAACAGACAGGAGGACCAATGGATAGAATCAAAACCCGGTTATCAATCCATACACCTATGAACATTGATTTTTGACCAACACAAAATATAAAATGGGAGAAAAGAAAGTATATTCAACAAACGGTGCTGGCATAACTAGTTATCAACATGTAAAGAACCAAAATATATCCATTTCTATGTCCATGCACAAAACTCAAGTCCAAATGGATCAAAGACCTCAACATAAGACTAACCACACTGAACCTCATAGAAGGGAAAGTAGGAAGTACACTTGAACACATTAGCACAGGAGATCACTTCCTAAAAAACACTACTTAAAATTTCTAATGTTTTAATATATACATATAAAGAATTCCATAAAGCACTATTAATTCACTGAAACAGATGTATAAATTTGAGAAAAATGTACACAAACTCAGAAACTCATAAAGAGTTTGAAATATAGTATAAGATCAAATAAGTATCTTAATTGGTTTGCTTCAGTGGCTCTTCTTAAATTTGCAGAATTCATTTTAAATTAATCCAATTTGTCATCTTTCTTAGAATATCTATATTAAGTCAAATAAATTATTTACTATTACTCTATTAATATAGTTCAAATAATTACCATATTTTACATAAATGCACTTTAAGTTTCCAAAATATTCACTTTTCTAGGGTGGCAAACAGCTGAAATTCCAGGAGCAAGAGAAGACTTCATATTGTTTCCTAGTTGAACTATTTTATTCCAGACTAGAATAAGATAAAGTTCACCTGGACTATCTGATTAGAAAACAGAAACATCTTCTTTAAAAATCAAAGAAAGGTAATTATAGAAATGGTTCCTTGGGGAAGAGCTTTGGATGCTGGTCCAGAGGACCTAAGTTTGCTTTCAGGACCTTGTTCAGTTTCCAGCACCTACTCAGTGGTTCATACAATCTCTAGTCCCAGGAGATCTGGTGCTCTCTTCTGGCTTTTGTCGACATAAGGCATGATGTAGGCAAAGCATTCATACAGACAAAAGTAAATGTAAAAACAAACAAACAAAAACCAAATGTTAAATTTACCATTGTAAAATCTGGCTATGGACTTACATGGCACAACCTCTCTAGTAGCTAGGTATAGCTATGTGCCAATTATTCCCAGTAGCATGTGAGCTTTGAGTACATTTGTGCACACAAGACAATTTAAAAATCAGAATATTTTATATCCTTTTGTTTTGTTGTGCCACGTAGGCTGTGTGTACTCTACCTTTGATAACAGAAAGCATTTTCTACATCTGACATTAGAGTAATGAGGCTTGCCTGTGACACTGAAGAACGCACCTGAATACTGAGGAGTGGTTAAATGTTGACAGCTGCTAACTAAAAATGTCTTATAGAATGCCAAGCTTGCTTCACCCTTTATGTCTAGATCTGTGTTATTCACAGGAATTTTAAATGTAAAGTGATAGTATGCACGTGCCTACACTACATTATGTAACACAGAAAACCATATTTCATACATAGAACCAGTGCCTAAAAAAAAAACAATTTTAGGGATATATATATATCCATATATATATATGAATATATATCAATATATATTTCAAATATATTTCAGATGTTAAAGAAACTGTAAATTGAAGAGTTAAAGATGGAGCAATTAAAAATAGATAAGAGTTATTGGCTGAGAATCATCACTTTCTTGAGAGCTTATTTGAGAAATGAACTGAAACAATTGGAAATCCTCAAACCATTTAAGGGTAGTATTAAGTGTATAAAGTTAACCAGGGATGAATAAATACACAGTGATGGTGGAAACTCTGTCCTCTCAATTTTAACTCTACTGGTTTCTGTTCATCTTTGCTCCACTCATGGTGCTTAATTCTTTATTTAATACTTTCTTTGTTATACTTTTCCCGAAGAAACAAATAGAGACCCTACATATATATCTAGTATCTATCTATTAAACTTTTATTTTATATAGCACATATTTTAATACATCATCATTGAAAAATCTTCAAAATGATATTTTTTATTGAATGGGACTTTCAATTAGGACATAATGAAGATAAACATAGTTTGTGTAACTTCAGAATACTGGTTGCACAAACCTGAAATGCCTGAAAGTGAAATCTTGGACCGGAAGACAGGAAGTTTGAGGCCAGCCTGGACTACATAGGAAGACCTTAAACCCACGACAAAGCAAACATACAAAATAATGATGAAACATGAAAGCAAATTGCTCAGATGGATTGGATAAATCAGTCACTTTAACACTTTGGTAGCAGACAAGTTTTCAAATGACATACTCTTAGTTTATTTATCTGAAAAAATTCCAGTTTAAAATAATGAAGTTGAAGAAATGTAGTAATCAAAAGTTCATTTATAAGAATGTAAAGACAGAGTATCCCACTAATTCCCAGAGTATGCTTTCAAAAAAGACTCCATTAAAGCAAGTTGAAGCTTTGATGAAGAATTGGAGGTTAGGGGTAAACAAACTTATCTTTTCATAAACTACTGCTAGTCACTCTTTTTGTTAAAATCATATTGGGTGTTTACAAAAGAAGTGAAAATATTTATTAATACTATATTCTTCTTTAGACACAGTGATTTAAAACAAATCATCCTTTGACTGAAGCATCTGACTCAAATGCAGACATTGATATGGGTGCAGATAGCTTCAATTCTAGATATAGATGGAGCTATGGATGCCTGGTCAAGTAAAGTTACTGCGGGTTTTCTGTGGTTTTAAATTAGACTCCTTTGTGGTAGTTAGCACTCATGGATATTACTCATTGCAAACATGAGTAACGGTATTACATTTTGAAAACCAGAAAATAATAATAATGAAAAGTGAATAACAAGAAGAAATCAAACCAATAATTCTCCTATATTTTATCCTTTTACTTTTTATGATATATCAAGTTAGATATCAGAATACATAGATGAATTCCTAGATATAAATATATGTAAGATTAGTGTCCATATTAAATAGTTTAGAGTATAAACTTTATCATTATCATAATTTAATAAATAAACACAATAAGAGGCCACTGCCTGTGTGAGAGTTTGTGTGGTGTTTGTGTGTACATGTGTGAGCATGGTTGTACAGACAGGATGATGTGTATGTGCAGAATGGAAGACAGCTTCCACGATCATATTTACCTCCTCTGCCTTGTTCAGAGACAGAGTCTCTCTGATTTGCTCTTTGGCTTCTTGTGCACAATCGCATCCAGTCTTATGCATGAGTTTTGGGGATCCTACCCAGGTGTCAGGCTGACACAGTGTTTTACCTATATAGAGCCGTCTCTGGGATTCCAGTTTTGCTTTTAAAATGGGCCCATGCTATATAATCATAGGGAGTTTGGTATTAACTACAGCAATGCTTAATCACAAGCTTTGTCAACTCCTATATTTCAGTATTTGAAATACTTGGATTATACACATCACCACAGACCTTGAAAAAAGGAAGCCAAGGAATTTCAAAAAAAGTTTATAGGGCATTCATGCACATATGTGCCTTTATTACAAAGGTACCACATCTTACTATATTCTCAAGGACAAGAAAACTGGTACTGTTTTTTGACAGTGCTAAACAAGATGTAAAAATTAAAGATTTCATTAGTTAGAAAAGCTAATTTTTAAATCAATATTTAAAATTACCTAAGGACATAAAAAAGAAAAAAGAATTTTTTAAGTGCAATACAAACTTCATTCAGCAGTGGAATGACAAAAGACTCTGGTGATCTTCCAGGCTTTATATTGCTGATTCTTACTTTCAAAAACAAAGGGTGTAAAGGTATATAATTCCTCTTCGAAGATTGTTTCCCATGACCTTTCAATGTAGCTATATTTGATAGGATCTTTAAAATATAAGTGGAAGCTGAAGAGATGGCTCATCATTTAAGTACGCACTGACTGCTCATGTCACTTTGATTCCCAGGACCCACATGGTGGCTCACAGTCTATGGTAATGTCAGTCCCAAAGGATCTGCTAACTCTTCTGACATCTGGCCTCTTTTGGCACTGTACTTGCATGCCAGAACAGACATTTGTGCAGGCAAAACAATTATACATTTTAAATAAAGTATAATTTAATACTGAAGAAATATAACAGAAAATTTCATGGGGAAACAGCAAAGAAAGGGAATGTGAAAATTATGCATTCCCAAATATTGAATTACATTTAAGACACAAACGAGGTAGATAAAGCACTCTAAATGCTTCTATGATCACCTTCCAATTTATATCTCAAATATGAATTGATATTTCTATATATATCCGTACATAGCCAAAAGTAATATTTTATGTTATATAAATGTCATCTATGACTTTATCCTTTTACTATATTGATATCTCATTTATCTACATCTGTAGATTTTCCTCTTGGTAACCTTATATGTCCCTTAGTCTCTATTCCCTAACCGACCTCTCCTCTCACCAGACAGATGTACAGATTTTGATGAGTTACCTCACAAGTAAACTTAAAAAAAAATCATTTTACTATATTGTTTTCCTTCATTATGATAATTGTTTTCACATAAATAGCTATTTACTTTATATGTGTGACATTGAAAATAACCATTAAATGAAAATATTCAATAACGTTTAATAATAGAAAATACATAAATCATATTTATATAAATTTAATGTTTTAATTATGTAAAGGTGTTTATTTTAAGTTAAGTTAAAGAACAGTGTATTAAACTGTAACAAAGTGAACACATTGTCAACTCCAGGGAGCTCCCTAAGTATTTAGTAATGGACTTTTTTCTGTATTAAGAATTTCTTACACTAGGGAAAGACGATGTGAACTCCAGAGCAGCATGGGTTATAATCAGCTTTGAATTTACAGATTCTGAAACAATTTCCTTTAGCAAATATTGAAGGCACTCTTGTACTATAAGCAAAAGACGTCGTCTGCTTTTTCCACCTTGGATAACTATAAGAATGTATGATCATGGCAATGAGCTTTTCATTCTTTCCGTCTTCATGTATGTTGAATGTGGGTGCGCACATGCCACAGTAGATGTGTGCGGATCAGAAGACAACCTCTGTCTGGTATTATTCCTCAGCTTTCACTTTGTTTGAGACAGGGTGTCTTAGTTACTTTTCTGTTGCTGTGAAAAACTGCTTTAACAAAACACCTTCAAGGAGAGAAAGAAAACGCTTAAAAGTGCTTATAAAGTTCCATGAACATATATCATATTAGGGAAGGCTTTTTAAAAATAATTAATTAATTAATTTATTTATTTATTAAAAATTTCTGCCTCCTCCCCACCACCACCTCCCATTTCCCTCCCCCAATTAAGTCCCCCTCCCTCGTCAGCCCGAAGAGCAGTCAGGGTTCCCTGCCCTGTGGGAAGTCCAAGGACCACCCACCTCCATTCAGGTCTAGTAAGGTGAGCATCCAAACGGCCTAGGCTCCCACAAAGCCAGTACGTGCAGTAGGATCAAAAACCCATTGCCATTGTTCTCGAGTTCTCAGTAGTCCTCATTGTCCGCTATGTTCAGCGTGTCCGGTTTTATCCCATGCTTTTTCAGACCCAGGCCAGCTGGCCTTGGTGAGTTCCCGATAGAACATCCCCATTGTCTCAGTGTGTGGGTGCACCCCTCGCGGTCCTGAGTTCCTTGCTCGTGCTCTCTCTCCTTCTGCTCCTGATTTGGACCTTGAGATTTCAGTCCGGTGCTCCAATGTGGGTCTCTGTCTCTGTCTCCTTTCATCGCCTGATATTAGGGAAGACGTAAAGCAGGCAGGGGAGTCACGGTTGCAGGAGGCTCATTGGCAGGTTACATAGGCACTTAGGAAGCAGAGATGAAAAGGAAGTTGCTTGATTTAGGAAACCTCAATTCCCACTCCCTGTGACACACTTCCTCTTGGAAGACCTACAGCTCTTAAAGGTTCCACAACCTTGCATGAATGCTGCTTCTTGGGGGAACAAGTCTCAATTTACAAAAGCATAAGAGAGATGATCCCCATTTAAATCCAAATACAGAGCCCTTGTGTTGTTTGCTGTTGCATACTCCAGAATGACTGGACAATGAGTTCCCCAGGATGGTCTTGTCTCTGCTTCTCTTCCCCCATCCCACCGTAGGTGCTTATGCATTCAACGCACACACTCCCAATTCATTTTGCGTGGAGATTTAATCCCAAGGTCTTATATCGCCGTGACGAAGTTCTTGATCCACTGTGATATCTTTCTAGCCTCCATGACAGCAAGATTTACTAGACCTCTGAGTATCAATTGAGATTAAAAGAATGTAACTTACTACTGTTGAAACAAGAAGCCAAGACTGATAGATACATTTGATAATTCAGGCAAAGAAATATATGGTTCCCATTCCATGGCCCATGTATGTAGGGCAACAAGTGATATTATCATTGCTAACGTCATTATTGGTTATCATCAGAACATTTCTAAAAGTCGAAAGTACAATTGGGGGAACCTAGAGAAGTATGTAAGAGCTACTGTTGGCATTCAATGTGAAACACATGCCAATTAATGGTTTTATGAATTGATTAGGAGAAAAATTAATAATAGTCTGTGACAAACTTCTCTCCATATCATGTCACAAATTCATCAAGTGAAACCCTCCAGGTGGTATAATTAGTGTCCCATCTGTGACTCTTTCATGAATTTTATAACTGGAAAGATAGGGCAAAGATGGATGGTTTTATTATACAATATAAATCTATACACATAATACATTTGCATAAACATGCGTGCCTTTCTGTGTGTATGTGAAAGAGATTGTATTACATTATTTTGCTTAGTACAGAATTGATTAACGGGTTTATGACTAATAATGACAGGGTCGTTCTTTCTATGTGTAACTGTGTCACTTTTAGACACCTTTTCAAAGTATCAATAATATAAATGACTTAAATTTAGGTCAATTAATTTAGAAGAGTTAATAGTAATTAATTCTTATTTCTTAAAATAAGGAAAATGTATTTATTAATAATGCTCTCTACTTGATTGTCTTGTTTTAATTTTTAGTCATGTTGAAAATTTAATATTACAATTTAAATATTTAAACATGCTATCTCTTATTCAATACACATATATAATGTGTTTATTTATATGTATTGTATATACATATTTATACATACACACAACCAGCATGTGTTGTGTCTGTCTGTGTGTGTGTGCATGTTATTGAAAAGCTATATTTAATTTCCTGAGATGCATTTTACAATATAGTCTTCTCATTATGGGAAAAGTAACTTTTGAAATGTCAATATTTTTTTTGATTTGTACTTAGCACAAACATAAAAATTCTTGTAAATTCTTGCCTCAAATAGTTTTTACAACGTCGCCCTCTTCTGGCCACAGAAATTATTTCAATTATTTTTATTTTGTCTCATAGACTTCAATTGTATTACAAAGTTACTGTAAAGCTCATTTATAATAATCTAGCATAAGATAGATAAATAGACAGACACTATTGAATAGCAAAATTGAGGAAAGTCTTTTCAATATTTCTAATATGCATGCTCTTCTATTAAAGACCACTTATTTATTTTCTTTTAAATTTCTGCTTCACTGACAGTCTGGGAATTCATATGCCAAGCTCAGTAATAAGTTAATAAATGAAGTGAATGCTTGAGGTGTTCCAGATGGACTTCAGTGCTGCCATTCACCAAATGAAAACAGGGGTGGGGCAGGCTGTACTCACACAGCTGGAATTCAAATCCCAAACGGAAACTTTACTTTTGCACTTCAAAACAACACTGAAAGGCAAACTCCACACAATGCTTTATTTCCAGAACTGAACTTTCTATCTCAAGTTTTGCTAACTAGTTGACAACAATTATAAGGATGAGAGAACAGTATAACAAAGAGAAATCAGCGCTTACATATGAGACTTGTGATAATAGTCTATTTAAAATTTCATTCATTCATATGTGTATTTGTGTGAATGAATGCAATATGTATATTGCAGAGGTCGGGAAAGTAGCAGACTTACGATCCCCCGACACTAGTATAGTCATATGCTGCCAGAGGACTCGAGTGTTGAGAACAGAACATTGATTCTCTGGGGAATCAAGAAATTGACTAAATAACCTTTGTAGCCCCTTAAAAACATGAGTATGTGTAGCCGGGCGGTGGTGGCGCACGCCTTTAATCCCAGCACTTGGGAGGCAGAGGCAGGCGGATCTCTGTGAGTTCGAGACCAGCCTGGTCTACAAGAGCTAGTTCCAGGACAGGCTTCAAAACCACAGAGAAACCCTGTCTCGAAAAACCAAAAAAAAAAAAAAAAACATAAGTATGTGTACGTAGTTGCCGTATTTATTAGTCTGCTCTAATCATTGTATTTTGTTTATAGAATTTCAGGGAAACATACATGGATGAAACGTTGGTTCAGATCTATTTTCTTTTCAAGCGTCTGTTCATAGATTCCATACTTTCAAGAAGTACTAACAATGCAGTGACCATCAGAGGGCCAAAGCAGTTTACAGTGACTCAATATACAGACTCTGTAATGAACTAAAGAACTAGAGATTTAAAGCAAACAAACAATCATTTAATTCAAAGAACGGGCCAGGGACCCAAGCCACATACTCAAAATAAGGGGGAAAGTACCCAAGAAATATTTCAAAAATGTTTCTTGTCCCTAGCAATTAGGGAAATAAATATCAAATAATTTATTGATTTGATGTTACCCCAGTCAAAATGCACAAGACCAAATAAAATGACTGTTAACAAATGCTGGAAAGTTTGTGAGGAAAAGGAACCCGTGTAACTCTTGGTGGAAGTACAAACTTGTTGGTGTACTCACTATTTAAATCAGTGTGAAGAATTCTCAAAAATAAAAAAATAAATCTACTCTATGACCCAACAACATAGGTCCTCGCCATGATACAAAAGACTGCACACCACTCCACATTTAACTTGGTCAGCTGTGTTCTTTGCTGTTCTGTTTACCAAAGCTAGAAATGGAAACAACCTAAATGCGTTTTGCCTGAAGGGCACGTACACTATGAAATATTCAGGCAAACAGATGGAACTAGAAAAATTCTATTGAGTAAACACATATGAAGAAAGACAAGCATTACACATTCTTTTTAATCTGATGTTTCTATCTACAAATCTACACATGTATATATCCTAGAGTACCTGCAGACCAACACTAAAAACAAATAAATAGTTAATAGTAACAATAAGAAGAATAAGCACAAAACAACCAACTAAATGCCACTCAAGAAAAGTTAAAAAGACCATTGCTTAGGTAAGACATGACTGAGAGCAATAGGGGAGAATAGAAGAATGCAAGGAGTTTGATTAGAGAAAAGAGAAAAAAGGAGAACTCTAATTAATAAGGGAAATAAATATAGAAGAAGGGGGGCAAAATAACAACAAGCATATCTGAAAAATCATAAGGATACTATTAACTATCTACCTAAAATTTATAAAAGGGCAAACATATGCCAATTTATAAATAGACATACATATTTTAAATGAAATAGTCTCATCTGGACTGTCAATGTTCCCTCTAAGAACAAAGATCACCTAACAAAAACCCCAACATCAGACATGAGAAGCCATTTTTTATTGACTTTTTATGGAGCTGTACATTTTTCTCTGCTCACCTCCCTTCCTCTACACCCCAGCCCTTTTACACGGTCCCCATGCTCCCAATTTACTTAGGAGATCTTGTCTTTTTCTACTTCTTATGTAGATTAGATCCATGTGCTTTTTTTTTCTTTTTCTTTCTTTTTTTTTTTTTTTTTTTTTTTTTTGTCCTCATTGTTGTCTAGGATCTCTGGGATTGTGAATTGTAGCCTGGTTTTGGTCAGGCTTGTCCAAGAGACTCCCAAAATAATATAGGTTCCTGCTATTGCCCTTGTTTACCACCCAACAAGTGGAATATAAAAAGCTAATAGAGAGACCATTCACTTTAGATGTGGGACCCAGAGGTTGCTGAGCTGGGCTTGACCTAAATGCCGCCTTCCTGAGAACTAGATTTTATTGTAAAAGAAGGAAATATGCTGAGCCCATTCCCTATAGAGAGATACCATATGCTCAGTCTAGATACAGAGGGTGGGCCTTGATCCTGCTTCAATGTGATGTGAGAGACTTTGTTCTCCCCATGGGGGGTTTGACCCTCTCTGAGGACTTAATGTTGGCATGGTTTGGGGAAAAGGTGGGGGGAGCAGGAGGGCAAGAAGAAGGGGGAACTGGGATTTGTACGTAAAATAAAAAAGATTGCATTTAAAAGCCCAATAAAAAAACATAAACGAAAAAAGAAGGAAATATACAAGCTTCTAAAAGATTGAAGCAGTCAACAGTCTTACCCAGCAATGAAGTTGCTGAACCACAACAATGACCAACATAGTACAAAAGTTCTAAGGGTGCAACAGTAGAATTTACACCTTGGCAATAACCAAAAGATCTCTTGTTGGACTGAAGACCCATTGCACAAGATGAAAATGATGCTAGAAACTAGTCAAGTACCCAGGGCTAGTGAGTTCATTTATCTTGGAGAAGAATCTTATAATTATCCCTTTACTGAAACAAAATAATCCATACATGCACTCAAATCATTTGTCCTTATAACTAAGGATGAATGTATTCCATAACTCTTGTTAAGAAAACGTCTCTTTGAAATAGACAGAAACCATAAAAGAAAACTGCAACCAACCAAACTGCAGAGTTGTGGAGTCCAGTCTCACACACTCCTACACCTAAGGCTCAAGAAACCTTGCTGAAGAGAAGGAGGAAAGATATAAGAGCCCAAGGAGAAGGAAGGTTACTGTGAGATTGTGTGTCCCAGTACTGTCAGAAGTTATACTCCTAATATCTCACTAACCTGATTATGTCAGCATGAGATAAACCGGGACAGCAACAATAGACATGTCAGAGTGGACATGGGGAAGGGAAAAACAAGGACTCAATGACCCAACTATATAATAAGAAGTAGAGATGACAAATTTTGAGAATGGGGAGAAATAATATTCTGTGGAACGAGTACATTAATTGATTATTTAATAACAAGGGGTCAGCATTGAAAACATATATACAAGGAACATTATGCAAACTAAGATTATATTTAGAAATATATACACATACATGCACACAAACACAAATATGTATGTAACAACAATTAATGAAAGAAAAAAAACAACATGACTTCAAAAGAGAGAAAGCAGGGGTAAGAAAGGGTATGTGTGAAAGACTGGAGGGAGGAAATGGAGAAAGAAATGATCTAATTATATTAGTTTCTCAAAAGTAAAAGAAAGAAAAAATAATTTTTCAATTCCTATAACACATATACAATGAAAGCAAGAAAGTTATGGTCAGTTGGGAAAACTAAACAAATAATTATAAATTAAATAAAAATGGATACTTTAAAGACTAATGTGAAAAATGATATTAAATGCTCCTTAGTTTACACTGGAAGTTCAAGGAACATCCAAATGAAAGAGGCTGATAGTGAGGGCATGGAATTTTGAAGCTGAAGGAAAGTTGTATTAGGAACATAAAAAGCTTCAAAATATCTGCAGAACAGCTGTGCAAGCAATGCTTGTTGATAGAGCTTGACATAGTTATTAAAGACAATATTATGAGATTATACTAATGGCTACATGTGGTGCATTTAATTTTCTTGTAATCATTACTTCATTTGTTACCACTAAAAATGCATGTAGGAGATAGCATGCTGTCTACAAATGCATGCTAAATGAAAAGTGTGACTAGGTTTAAATGACAGCACTATGAATGCCCTTCGCAGCCGAACTAACGAACTCATTATTCCTAACGTCTAATAAATAATCAGTGATGCTTGTTTTGTTACATCTATTCACTCTTTTACTCCATGTGCCTTGCATTCTTACTGTTATATTTTTATAGATGTGTTACCTAGAGGCATCCCCCAAAAATTCTCCATTTCTCTCTATTTTGGTTGATTTTAAAGTCATTAAATTTGTAAGGTGTCTGAGAAATGTGTCATCAGCTACTTACTGACTCAACTGAAGAAATAAATACGTGGAGTTAAGCAATCGCTCAGGTTAAAAACTGTTATTGCTTGTCCTACGAAGCATCTCTTTTTCACTGGGGTACAATTCTCAAATTGAGAGCATTGTGGAAATTTGATAGACCTTCCATTTAAACTCTTTCTCCTTTAATTAGAATCAGACTCCTGATGTGGGATTCCCCTCTGTATACTATGAATATATTTTATTACCATTGGTTAATAAAGAAACTGTTTCAGTCTATGACAGGGCTTAATAAAGCCAGATGAGAAATCTCAGTAGAGATATATATGGAGAGAGTAGGCAGGGTCAGAGAGACACCATAAATCTGTCAAAAAAGAAGGACATGCTGGAACCTTGGTGGTATGCTACAGTCTCATAGTGATACACAAAATAATAAAAAAATGGGTTAATTAAAGTTGTAAGACCTAGTTAGAAATATGCCTGAGCCATCAGAAGAACAATGTTATAATTAATATAGTTTCTGTGTGATTATTCTTTGACTACAGACTCCTGCTTGGCTCTTTTAACCATTGTATTCACTCGGTGAGTATCTGCTTAAAAGCCTGTAGGCATAAAGATAAATGTTGTCTAAGTCTTCATTGATCTTAGATTCCAGGGACAGTCCAGTCCAGCTGAAATGATGACATCATAGATGCGGTCACTTTTTTTTGATGGCAAGGCCTGTAGGAGAGAGAAGCAATAATTATCTTTTTAAAAATATTTTTATTCATTTGACATATTAACCACAGTTTCTCTTCCTCCCTTCCTGTGTCTTCCTCCCACCTCCCTTCTACCTCCCTGTTCACTTTTCTTCCATCTCTATTTAGATGGGGTAAGGCCTCCAATGGGAGTCAACACAATGTGGCATATCAAGCTGAAGCAAGACTAAGCTTGTCCCCCTTGCATCAGGACTGAGCAAGGCATCCCATCATAGGGAATAGGTTCCAAAGAGTCAGCATATGCATCAGGAACAGGTCCTAGCCCCACTTCTAGGGGCCCCCCAAAAGACAAAAATATAAAACTGTCACTCACATGCAGAGTGTCAAAGCCAGGGAAATCCATAGCTTCTGCTACCTAGCTTTTCTAGTCTATGTTGGAGAGGATAGGGAGTAAGGGAAAAACTCCTCCACTGTTGGTAGCGGTGCAAACTTTTACAGTCACTTTGGATATAAGTATGGAGGTTCCTCAGAAAACTTAAACTCAATCTACCTCAAGACTCTGTGATATATCTCTTAGACATATACCCTAAGGATGGTGAATCATACCATAAGGACACTTGCTCGAGTGTGCTCATAGCAGCATTGTTCATAGTACCTAGAACCTAAAGATTCCTCTCAGTCTAAGAAATGATAAATAAAGTGTGGTATATCTACACAATGAATTATTACTCAGCAGAAAATAATGAATGACTTAATGAAATTTGCAGATAAAACGATTCTACAAGAAAATAATCATCCTGAGTGAGATATCCAAGACCCAAAAAGACAAACATGGTATGTGCTCAGGCATAGTGCATATTAGATGTAAAACAAAGGATAACCAAGCAATAATTATCTTAAAGAAGTCAGGTTGAGTTCTTCATTTAAAAACATGATAATACCTGTCAGAATGGCTAAAATCAAAAACACCAAGGATAGCCTTTGCTGGAGAGGTTGTGGAGAAAGGGGTACCCTCATCCATTGCTGGTGGGACTGCAAACTTGTGCAACCACTTTGGAAATCAGTGTGGCGGTTTCTCAGAAAAATTGGGATCAACCTACCCCTGGACCCAGCAATACCACTCTTGGGAATATACCCAAGAGATGCCCTATCATATGACAAAAGCATTTGTTCAACTATGTTCATAGCAGCATTATTTGTAATAGCCAGAACCTGGAAGCAACCTAGATGCCCTTCAATGGAAGAATGGATGAAGAAAGTGTGGAATATATACACATTAGAGTACTACTCTGCGGTAAAAAACAATGACTTCTCGAATTTTGCATGCAAATGGATGGAAATAGAAAATACGATCCGGAGTGAGGTAACCCAGACCCCAAAAGAAGAACATGGGATGTACTCACTCATAATTGGTTTCTAGCCATGGATAGGGGCCACTGAGTCTATAATTTGTGATCCTAAAGAAGCTAAACAAGAGGGTAAACCCAAGGAAAAACATATAGATATCCTCCCAGCTATGGGAAATAGACATGACTGATGGGCAAAAAATTGGAATCTTGGGGGTGGGGTGGGATGGGGATGAGGGGTGATGGGGAGAGAAAAGTGTGAAGGAGAAGATGAGGGGAACTGGGGGAATCGGGGTGATTAGGGATAAAGGAAGGTTGGATAGGGGAGCAGGGAAACTCATACCTTAGGTAAGGGAGCCACCTAAGGGTTGGCAAGAGACTTGAACTTGGAATGGCTACCAGATGCCCAGAGCAATGTCCCCAGTTAGTTCATTGGGGCACCTGAGGATAGGGAACCTGAAATGAACCTATCCTATAATCATACTGATGAATATCTTGCATATTGCCATAGAACCTTCATCTAGCGATGGATGGAGATAGAGCCAGAGACCCACACTGGAGCACCGGACTGAGCTCCCAAGGTTATAATGAGGAGCAGAAGGAGAGAGAACATGAACAAGGAAGTCAGGACCATGAGGGGTGCACCCAACCACTGAGACAGTGGGGCCGATCTATTGGGAGCTCACCAAGGCCAGCTGGACTGCTACTGAAAAAACATGAGATAAAACCGGACTCTCTGAATGTGGTGGACAATGAGAGCTGACAAGAGGCCAAGGAGAATGGCACAGGAACTTTCATCTGGCGATAGATCGAGAGAGAGACAGATACCCAACTTGGAGCAACGGTCTGAGCTCTTAAGGTCCAAATGAGGAGCAGAAGGAGGGAGAACATGAGCAAGGAAATCAGGACCACAAGGCGTGCACCCACCCACTGTGACAGTGGAACTGATCTATTGGGAGCTCTCCAAGGCCAGCTGGACTGGGACTGAATAAGCATGGGTTGAAACTGGACTCTCTGAACATGGCAGACAATGAAGGCTGATGAGAAGCCAAGGACAATGGCACTAGGTTTCGATCCTAATACATGAACTGGCTTTGTGGGAGCTTAGCCTGTTTGGATGCTCACCTTCCTGGGCCTGGATGGAAGTGGGAGGACCTTGGTCTTCCTGTAGGGCAGGGAATTTGGACTGCTCTTCAGTATCGAGAGGGAGGGGGAATGGACTGGGGGGAGGAGAAGAGGAGTGGGGATAGGGGGAGGGGAGCGGGGGGAGTGGGCAATATGTGGGAGGAGGGGGAGGGAAATGGGAAACGGGGAGCAGTTGGAAATTTTAATTAAAAAAGAATAAAAATAAATAAATAAATAATGGGAAAAAAGATTTAATTCTTTTAGTAATATTCATAAGCTCATCTAGGTACTATGCAAATTTAATTTAATTTATATGTAAATTTCCCTTGTTTTTAATAAATTCTAAAATTATATGTTTACCAAAGTATTGTTTTAAATAGATATATTCATGATGCACTATCAGTAAATGTTTGATTTATAATTTTATATTAAAATACCAGTGTACCCAATGGAAAATATTAATTTTTAGAGAAAAATAATGGTCACCCGTGGAAAGAAAATGAGAGGACAACATACAAAGCTGTGCCCCACAGTGGAGTTAATAAGGAGATTTAAGGAATCCATATCTCCAAGAAAATTCTCTATAACTTAATGTATGTAGGAATATACTTAAAAGTCCTGTTCATAGGCATATTTAGCTAGTTATAAATGTTCTGAAAATAAAAACTTGATTTTTTTCTGTGAATTATTAGTTTACTAAAAATTACTTCGGAATTTGAACGTACCTCATTTTAAAAATTTAAGTAATGCATGATTATTGGATCCATTTTTCTTTAATTGTAAATACAATTTTAAAATGATCTATACTGAAAGTAATATTGGTAACTCATACTGTCATATCCAAATCAGCAGGAAATTGTGTAAGGAGAATTTTAGAGTCTCTTAGCTAATTACTTTCTGTGATCAATCAAATTAGTTATATTATATGTCAAATAACCCAAAATAACTGAAATAGGTTCTTTTTATTATCTGGTTTACACACAAAATTGATCATTTTGTTGAAACAGCTGGACGTATGAAGGGTGACTGAGCAGAGCAGAACTGAATTAATTCCCATAATAACTATCCAGAATTCTGTTCTAGGGTTAAAATGAGGAAAGACAAAGAAAATATATATTTCTGAGAGATGTATAATTTCAATGTATTCTAAAATATAGAAATACACCAAATGTGGTAAATTAAAAACTGGATTAACTGCCATTTCCAAGTTTCCAATCAAACTCAGATTTCATATGCAATAATGATAACACATTTCTTAAGCCCTCTATTATATTTTTCAAATTTATTTGGCTTTTAGAAGGTTTTTTTTTTCTTATTCATTGTCCCTGCTGTCAATTTTTTTTATTGATAATCCTGGGTAATTATACTCGAAAGGTAAGCACTTTATCAATGTGTTTTACTCCTATGATTGCAGTCTGGTTTTGCGAGTTTTATTACATTATATGTATTTTCTGCAAACAATCATGGCATGTGTCTGAAGTATTGTATCCCTGGAGCTGCATTCCTACTTGACGATGATAAGGGCATTAGGCCAATATCTGTTCCTCTGTAAAACCAATACAGTGTCTTAATTACTGAGCCATTTCAAAGTGCCAAAATTTTATCAATGCAGATGTCATCTATCGTATATTTCCTTACTCATTGTATAGATAACATAGCTCCCTACTTCAAAGCAAGCCTTCTGCTAATTCAGGCAGGCCCATTTTACCTATTGATTTCAGCATTTTCATTTCACCAGAGCATCCTTAATAAAAGTGGTACCAGAAAAATGTGAAAGTCCTTCAGTTTACTGTATGAGCTCTAAATTCCATAGCTTGCTAGAACCAAATGTCTTTTATGTCAAGTGCTCTGAGTGCTATGGATTTTTTAGTGGAAACTAATCTTTTCCTAATTTTTTACGGAATTCATAGTCAAGCAAAGTCAAGATAAAGTGTAATTAAGTTAAAGCAACTACTCAACATGTAAATTTTCAACTATTTCATAAGATAAGCCACTTTGGAATTATTCTTAAGTATGACATATAGTATGTATCTTACCAATTCTAACAAATTTATAGATTGAAGCTTTTACGCATGGAAGATTTGACTATGGGCCAAGCTTGGTTCACCATACTGATGCTGTAAAGTACCATTCCTTGAGTATTTAGTTTATTAAAATCAGAAATGAGATACATACAGATGTAGATAAATGTTATCATGACCCATAATTCATGGTGGTAGATACTGCAGTCAATGCTAGGAAATCAGAGAAGTGTAACCCAAGATGAGTATAAAGCTCATTTATGCTTCATAGTGAATGATATTTATTATTGTTTAATGTCTAAACAATAGTTATAGCTTTGCAGTAAAACACTAGATGACTTTTAGATATCGGCAAGTAAAATTTATAATATGTAAATATACTAAATAATTTTGTCATTCATAACTGAAATGTACAGGTTGACCACTCTCCTGTAAAATGATCATACTTTGTGTCTGTATGATGAAAGATATTAGAATATCTCCAAAATATGTGTGGCTCCTAAAATACTGAGTTTTTATTTTTAATATCTTTCATCCCAACATATATTATAAAGCACATATGAACATAACAAGTAAATAATGGAAAAGGACCATACAGTTATAGAAAATCATGTTTCTTTTTTTAATTATGGGTTTAGAATCAGAGGGAGGGGAGGAGAGGAAGGAGGGGGAGAGAAATTGGAGGCAGGGAGGAGGGAGAAATTTTTAATAAATAAAAGAAGTTATTTTATACTGCCATTTAAAATCAAACTTCTGCCGGGCGATGGTGGCGCACGCCTTTAATCCCAGCACTTGGGAGGCAGAGGCAGGCGGATCTCTGTGAGTTCGAAACCAGCCTGGTCTACAAGAGCTAGTTCCAGGACAGGCTCCAAAACCACAGAGAAACCCTGTCTCGAAAAACCAAAATAAATAAATAAATAAAAATAAAATAAGTAAATAAAATCAAACTTCTTTAAATAGAAAAAAAAGAAGAAAGAATCAGAATGAATGCAAAGTACATAAAGTGAGGGGACTGCCTGATTGTAAACATCAGTCGTAAACATGTAAACATTGTAAAATATGGAAAAATGATAATTGATGATTTGAAAGAACACAGAAAAGAATTAAACATCATGGAAGACTTTGAGTCTTAGAGTTGGGTGAATAGGTTAAGAAAATTACTATTAGAAGTAGAAAAATAAAACACAGAAATAGGTCATGGGAGATGAATATTTGTTCAAGTTTGACATTTTGATGCTCCACTGTATTTCCTGTGTTTGAACAGCTTTTAAACAGTGTGATTAATTAATCCTGGAGTGCAGAGAGATTTCTAGGAGGACAAGTAAGTTTGGATGAAAGTATATAACCAGCAGTAGAAACAAGGTAAAGCAAATTCTCCCCACCGCAGTACAAAAGAAAGTAACTGTTAGGATGTGCATCAATAGATACAAAGGAGATAGTCAGAGGGAGAGGAAGAAAAGAGAGGGAGGCAGACTATCTCACAAATATAAGAAAATATGGAAGAATTATCTCTGTTAGGAAAGCTGACTGGAAAATTCGAAGCAAGATTGCTGCAAAAACGACATTATTAGCTTCTTGAGGGCAATTGCTGTTAAATTTCAACTTCAAGATTTTATCAAAAACAAGTAAAATACAAATGCTAAGTGCTGAATTGATGAAAGAAAAACAAAGATAATGACCTGAATTAAAAGAAAAAAAAAATGGGTTCACAGAGACTGATACAGTAAGCATGGGCCTTGTTGGGTCTCCATCAGATTCTCTGAATAATTTATGCCTTTTATCTTGGCTGTTTTGTGGGACTCCTAACAGTGTTAACAGGCTTATCTCTTACTCTTTTGCCTGCACTTGGGACTCTTATCCTCCTATTGGGTTGCCTTGTCCAGCCTTAACACTAAGGGCTTTAGCCTTGGCTTATTATGTCTAGTTTTGTCCTGTTTGGCTGTCATCTTTTGAAGGTCTGCTCTTTCCTGAAGAGGAAATGGAGAGCAGGTGAATCTGTGGGACTAAGAATAGTTAGAAAGAGCAGAAAGAAGGTAGATTCTGGTTGGTGAGCATTGTATGAAAGAAGAATCAATTTTCAATTAAAAATTTTCAAAGATAAGTCACACTGATTTTCATGACTGGAGGACATATAAAGAGTTTGTTTGTTTGTTTGTTTTAGAATAGCAATATTATCACCACAGAAAGATAATGACAGTTTTGTCTCTGCTTCATTTATATTGTAATTATTTGGTTGCCTAGTATTCAGATTTCCCATTTAAAGAAAGGGAATATCTTGAGTGAAGTTTTTTTTTTTTTTTTTTTTTTTGGAGGACATGGGATTATTGTGGATGGATTTTAGTTATATCTTATATGTCTTATGTGCTGGGGACTTGTATTCCTAGTCTGAAGGCTGTGGAAATGTCAGAAAGTGGTGTCTATGGTGGATTCAGGTGACTAAAGCAAGCTCATATCCACTATGCTTCCCTCTTTCCTGTTACCACATGTGGGTTCTTGTTCCTACAGATATAAATCTCGCCTCCTTCTCTTCCAGAAAAGACTGAAATGCCAATTAAATCAGGACCCAAAAAAATCTATGTTCTCCCATACAATGCTTCTGTAAAGTATTTTGAGACAGTGTTATAAAAGTAGCCAATAGGAAAAAGGACACAGAACAGGAGTGTTCAATAAATTTATAAACATTGTCATTGGTGATATGGGATGCTTCTATATTGAGTCTCAGAGTGGTTATTTGGAGTTGGAAGAAGGGAAGGAATCCTCCAGTTACACATTTGTTCTAAGGGACTGCCTTAGTTAGGATTTCTAATGCTGTGAAGAGACATGATGACCACTCTTATATAGGAAATTATTTAGTTGGGACTGGCATACACTTCACAGGTTTAATTAATTATCTTCATGGTAGAAAACATGGCAGTTTGCAAGATGACATGGTGCTGGCGAAAGAACTGAAAGTTCTACATCCTGAGCTACAATCAGCAGGAACAGGTCTAGCTTGATCATATAAGACCTCATCTCAACAAAAAAATTCAAATGGCCAAAAGACACTTCAGCTCATGCTCAACCTCCTTAGCGATAAGGGAAATGCAAATTAAAACAACTTTGAGATACCATCTTACACCTGTCAGAATGGCTAAAATCAAAAACACCAATGATAGCCCTTGCTGGAGAGGTTGTGGAGAAAGGGGCACACTCATCCATTGCTGGTGGGAATGCAAACTTGTGCAACCACTTTGGAAATCAGTGTGGCGATTTCTCAGGAAATTTGAGATCAACCTACCCCAAGATCCAGTAATACCACTCTTGGGAATATACACAAGAGATGCCCTATCATATGACAAAATATGTTCAACTATGTTCATAGCAGCATCGTTTGTAATAGCCAGAACCTGGAAACAACCTAGATGCCCTTCAATGGAGGAATGGATGAAGAAAGTGTGGAATATATACATATTAGAGTACTACTCAGCGGTAAAAAACAATGACTTCTCGAATTTTGCATGCAAATGAATGGAAATAGAAAACACTATCCTGAGTGAGGTACCCCAGACCCCAAAAGAGGAACATGGGATGTACTCACTCATAATTGGTTTCTAGCCATAAATAAAGGACATTGAGCATATAATTTGTGATCCTAGAGAAGCTAAATAAGAAAGTGAACCCAAAGAAAAACGTATATTCATCCACCTAGATAGGGGAAGTAGACAAGACTGCCGGGCAAAAACTGGGAACTTGCGGGTGAGGTGGCATGGGGCTAAGGGGAAATGGGATGAGAAACGTGAGAAGGGGAGGATTGGAGGAGCTTGGGGGATTGGGATGGTTGGGATATAGGAAGGGTGGATACGGGAGCAGCGAAGTATATATCCTAACTAAAGGAGCCATCTTAGGGTTGGCAAGAGACTTGACTCTAGAGGGGCTCGCAGGTGTCCAGGGAGATGTCCCCAGCTGGTACCTTGGGCAACTGAGGAGAGGGAACCTGAAATGACTCTATCCTATACTGATGAATATCTTACATATTACCTTAGAACCTTCATCTGGTGATGGATAGAGATAGAGACAGAGACTCAATTTGGAGCAACGGTCTGACCTCTTAAGGTCCAAATGAGGAGCAGAAGGAGGGAGAACATGAGCAAGGAAGTCAGGACCACGAGGGGTGCACCCACCCACTGTGACAGTGGAACTGATTTATTGGGAGCCCACCAAGGCCAGCTGGACTGGGACTGAATAAGCATGGGTTGAAACTGGATTCTTTGAACATTGTGGACAATGAAGGCTTATGAGAAGCCAAGGACAATGGCACTAGGTTTCGATCCTAATACATGAACTGGCTTTGTGGGAGCTTAGCCTGTTTGGATGCTCACCTTCCTGGACCTAGATGATTCCGGACTCTCTGAGCATGGCGGTCAATGAAGGCTGATGAGAAGCCAACGACAATGGCACTAGGTTTCGATCCTAATACATGAACTGGCTTTATGGGAGCTTAGCCTGTTTGGACGCTCACCTTTCTGGACTTAGATAGAAGGACCTTGGTCTTCCCGCAGGGCAGGGAATTTGGACTGCTCTTCAGTATCGAGAGGGAGGGGGAATGGAGTGGGGGGGAGGAGAAGAGGAGTGGGGATAGGGGGAGGGAAGTGGGGGGAGGGGGCAATATTTGGGAGGAGGGGAGAGAAATGGGAAACGGGGAACAGGTGGCAATTTTAATTTTAAAAGAATAAAAAAAAAGAAAAAAAATAAAAATAAAAAAAAAAAAGAAGTGGGAGGACTTTGGTCTTCCCGCAGGGCAGGGAATTTGGACTGCTCTTCAGTATGGAGAGGGAGGAGGAATGGAGTGGCAGGAGGGGGAGAGAAGTGGGGGGAGGGGGCAATATGTGGGAGGAGGGGGAGGGAAATGGGAAACGGAGAGGAGGTGGAAATTTTAATTAAAAATAATAATAATAATAATGAAAACCTTAACGTTTACCTCCACAGTAGCTTACTTCCTCCAACAACACCACACCACCTAATAGTGTCACTCCAGTCATTCAAACATGAAACTATGGGAGCCGTTCCTATTCAAACCACCACAGGGACCCAAAAATCATTTTTACTAGGAAAATGGACAGGCCTAATATGTATGTTTCGGACGTCATTGAATGATGTCAGTAGACCTTAGTGAGAAATTCTGGTGAAAGTTTAGAAGAGTAGAATGCTGATAAAATAGAACAGTATACAATAAAGATTGTTCATGAAGCTTCAAATGTGACTTAGGTTTTTAAGAATGGCCTTATATTTCTCATCATTCCTTTTTTAATGTCTTAAAACTAACAAGCATGTATAAATATGCCTTCTTCATGCAATGCTATAACCCAAGTCAATGAATGTGTGCATGTTATATCTGACACACTTACTGAGATATAATCCAGTGTTATTGCGTTGAAAGATTTTTATTGATGCTCATGTTTGAACAGATTTAGAGAGACACAGAAACAAAAAGTGTGACGATTTTAGACATGGAAACATGTCAAATTCAGTTACATACAAATCAAAGGTACTCAGCTTTAATTGTTAATAATTTGTCTATGTTATGTCCCTTACACAGAGATGATAGAAAAGGAGACCCCTTATACTCCAAAGACTCCAAAGTAAAAAAAAAATATAAATAAAAACTAAACAAACATTTAAGGATTTCCATTTAATTAAATAAAATAACAAAGGTACACTGCTTGAAAAAGCAGAGATACATCACCTAAAACTGATTTCCTAAGATCAGCGGTACAACACAGGTGTTTGGAGCCACCTACTTTCATAGATCAAGGGGATCCATCTATTTATTGTGCTGGCAATAAACCTCAGCAGTATCCATATGGTATTGATTTTACAGACTTGAAATTAAAAAAGTTTGATGTCATGGGATCCTGCACATCTGCTCCAGGGAAAAGCTTGTGAAACACAACTAGACAATGCATGGCAAGTCAGATTGGCTGCAAGAGGATCTGAAGTGGGATAAAGTGAATGCATAAAGCTTTGAAGGTGTAGATTAAGCTGCTACAGAGATACTTGAGGATGCTGGAGATGGCAGGGCAATGGGGCATCTCTATGGTAAGCTGCAAGTACAACCAAATCCAACACAAGTGAGATAGTTCATGTGTCCTTCAGTTAGCCGGGTCTAATAAAAATGATGCTAAAGCTGTGGGCGGCCAGACTTTGCTAAATTAGGTTGCATGGGTTGGAATTTTGTCTGTAAATTTAATTCTGGGTTTTCCGGGTTTCATTCTTGACTTGGTCTAGTCCTTCTTTCCTATGACCCTGCTCTTTGTTAGAAATGGGGCTGTTTATTCTGATTCATGATGTACTATATCACTTTATTTTTGTATTTTATTGATATAATTTTGTGATTGATGGTTGCATTCTTTTTGGAGTAAAGATTTTTATTTGAACATAAAGAATTTGAGTTTGAAATGTCATGGCAGCATCATAATTTATGTACTTGGTCTCTAGCCTGTAGCACTCTGTTATAACCTGTGGATAATATAGGACTTATGGCAAGGTGGCTAAGTAGGAAACTAGGTAAAGGACTTTGAACATCATACCAGCCTTCTTCCAACCTGCCCAGTAATTTTTTTTTTTTTTTGGTGCAAATTGACTTGATGACATGGTTTTAGGGAAGAAGAGATGTGTTTGATACTATTTGGATCTGGGGTATGATCCAGAACAAAATGGGACATGGAAAATTCTCCAGGAACTAGTAAAAATATACAACTAAAAAAAAACAAATAAACAAGGTGGGTGAATATAATTTCTGATGCATATAAAATGCTTATAGATATATGAAAGTGAATTGATGATCAACAAAAACTAAAGAAAGATATTAGATGCAGGATTAAATGTTAAGCCTAACTCTGCATATGGTGATTTAGCTGGATGATTTATTTCTTTACATCTAATTCTTCACTCATGTGTCAAATAAGAGATGACTAGTATATAACATGACCACTTTGATTTTTAAAGTACAGCATTTAAATTGTACTAGTTACCAGACCCTTTTCCAACCTTTGAAACTGCTACATAGTATGGCATGTTAGAAAAGAAAAATAATATTTAATATAAAAATTCTGATATGTGTGAAAAAAGATAAAACAAAACAAACACAGTGCAAAAGCAAGACAAAAATTACTTTGAATATTCAAAAAAAATTCAGTGAAAGGACAAAAATATACTGTAGACATATCTGAACAATAAAGAACATTATTTGCAACTTTCTTCAAGTTAGATTTCTTAGAAATTGTATTTAAAGAGAAATTCCTCCACTTTGTGGTTCACTTTTCCAGAACCATTAATATACAGAATGGACACCAGGTGGCAGGATAGGAGTGCAAATGGTTTGTCCTGTAACCTGCTAGCAAAGCTTTTATAGAGAGCATGTTAAAGTAACACAAGATAAAATGGTTTTAATGGTGAAATTAAAAAATTTTATTATTTAGTGATAGATTTTGTGAAATAGTTTTCACATTTTCTCTAAAGTTTTCATTCGTGGAAAAATAAAAATACCTGTTTGGGACAGTGACTATGGAAAATACATGTATTTTTAAATAACAATTTAAGTCAAACTAATTAACAAAACTGAGCATTTTAAATTGAAACCTAAGTGAGAAAAACAAACACTTTACTTTTCCATTTCATACTGTTAATTTACAAGCAATAAACATTCACTTTAAAACACACGAGTGAACCATTACGACAACATATTCATGTAAACTATAAAATGTTCCTTTTCAATGAGATGCTCTATTGTTTTATACATTTGCAAAAATGTAAACATGATCACATAATAAGTGCCTAACTCAGGAGAGTTTAATAAATATCATAGTAATATATACATTGCATTTTAAAGACTGTGAGCAATATTTATAAATTAGTAATATCTAAAACGGAAAGACTACTTTCAGTCCCCATATGTATTCAGTCTGAACTGTCCATTTAGACTTGTGAGATAATCAAATGTTAATCTGCAGAAAAAAAGAAAGCTGGTGGTCATTTGTTACAGTAGCAGTAGGGAACAGAAGAGGATCTTGACAGTGCCTGCCTGATACAAGGAATTCATTTTCCTGCAACTTTCTTCTGTGGTCTGATACTACAGTTACAAAGGACATGCTGGATGTGGACAAGCAGCACACTATTTCTTTACAGAGTGCTTAGTTCATTTTCAATAGATGTTGAACTAACCTGACATTTAATTGTTTTTTTTTTTTTTTTTTTTGTTGTTGTTGTTTGTTTTTTTCTCCCCCGGATTCAACAACATTTTAATTATAAATACCCAAGTGACATTTTTCCATCTTGCTAACTGGAAACCAGGAGAGCAAAGAGTCCCATTCAAAAAGTCAGAAGCATCCAATGTAAAGAGAATGGCTGCTAAGATTAGTGAGAAGTTACTAAAAATTAGTAAGCAGTGTAGTGTTGCTAGAAATCTGCATCTTAGAAGAGATTATAGTAATTCCAGTTTGGTATTAATGATTCAGAGTGATTGCTCAATGAATTACTACTGTAAGCCAACATCAACGAACACAAATATACTCAATCTGCTCTCACAAATAGGGTAATTACTTACAGAACTCTCTCTCTTTCTTTTTCTCTCTCTCTCTCTCACTCTCTGTGTGCATCTCTCCTTCCTATCTCTCATCCTCCTCCCTGTCTCTTCCCCCACCCCGTGTGTGTGTGTGTTTGTGTGTGTGTGTTTGTGTGTGTGTGTGTGTGCGTGTGTAGCATAATTTCTTTCCTGATTTTGAGGGACAGGTCATAAATATTTTTGGAGATTGGGTCTCATCATCACAGGCTTTCTTGTGAATTGATGTATACCTCAGGAAGACTTTGAACTCCTTATCTTCTTACCTTACACAGCAAGTATTGGGCTAACAGGAAGACATAGGTATGCCTAGCATTGGTTAGTTCCTTTAAAGCTAATTTTTCCTATTTTTTTACTTCTTACTGCTAATGGTTTTTAAACTTTCAGTCCTCATTTTGAATTATAGCTTGTACCCAGAGATATTCTGTATGATGCAAATGGAAACTTCCTCATTTAGCCTCATAAATATTACAAAAACTGCTGATGAGAAGGCAACACTAAAGAGCCATTGGAAAAGGCTATGTAAAAGTGACCCTCGTTTTTATCTCTTCTTATGCTTGTACCATTTTAAAAGCTAGGTTTTAAAGTAATATATACAAATTTATTTCCCCACATCTATGCATGAAGCATAAATTTCTTGCTGTTTTGCAGCATAAGTGTTAATTCACAATTAAGGCATGAAAATTAAGTTTAATCATTTATTTTGTTCCTCTGAATGTGGTATGCCAACTCACACATCTGTCTGTAACTGCTAACATCTAAACACTTCATTACAGTTCCAACTTCCACCTCACTGCTGGGAACAGAGACGGACAATACAGAGGCATTTCCTATACACAGCTGACAGATCTAATGCACACAATTTAAGTTACTTTAAAATTAAAACACAAGGGTTTTTATTTAAGCATTTTTTGAATTGTGAGATTCATATCTCATCATAAAAAGTTCCTCAGTGCATGCTCATATGGATATATCTCCTCACTCACTCCAAACAAAAACCTTATGTGTGCATGGTTTCCTTTGCTTTTTCTAGATAGCTTATATTTTCACTGTGAAGAAATAGTTTTCACATGATTTATTTTTCTTTCTTATATTAAGGAAATTTGAATACAATTACACTTCCCAATTTTCATCCCTTAAAGCCCTCCTGCCTTCCCCAAAATATAGTATTCAGGATATTTGAAATTGTTTCATTTCTCTGATCTCTTCACCGGAAAATAAATTCACTTGAAATTGTATTTTTACAATCATCTTCAACTCAACATTTCAAAGAGAAACTAATCTTACCTTCCTCATATATTCTATTTCTATGCATTTGTTTTTGAATAACCACATGCAAATATTAATTGCATTTTCATATATATACCTATATATATGATGCTTTCTCTTGAAAACACCATATAGCTCATCCCTTACTCTTTGAAATCCTAAATTGTGAAAAAACTAAAATAATATGACAATATTTCAATACTGCATTGTCTAGTATATTAAAAGGAATTTACATTGGCACTAATATAGGTAGTGCAAATGTATATACAAAATATTGTAAAGACATTGTTGGCAAGTAAGTAGGATACATTAAATACCATTTTGTCTAGTTCAAAACCACCCATGTTTTATATTTTGTATCAACTGTCAAAACGAAATGCACATTAAATATTCAAATGACCCTCCAATTTGGGAAATGACTTTGCCATCATTACTACTGGAGAGTGATATATATGATCTGTGCATATGCATGCTTAAGTGTCTATGAATATTCCCTAATAAGGATCGCAGTGTGAGTGAGTAGCAGTTCACAGATAAGTATGTGAGTTTTTAGCAAAATTTCAGCATTTCTACTGTCAGCATTGCAAATATATTTGGCTTTACATCTTTAATTATCCTTTGCTAAGAAAAGTGCAACTTTCTCTAAATGTGGCTGGGAAATTTCTCATGTTCAGTGAGTCTAAATATTGACATTGATGCTGGCGTATGTACTACAACTGTATTTAGGTCTCAGGGACAAGATGTATGCTTCAACACTAATACAACATAAAAATAGGAAATGCTTTGTTTATTTTCTGGACTGATTTTCCTAAGTTCCTCATTGTTCAGAAACTTGAATTTTATCGTATGTGCAAAATTATTACCTGCAGACTCTCACACATGGGGCCTGGGCAAGGAAATTGAGCAGTTGGCAAAATGAATGACATATGGTCACCAAATTGCCCATGGAAAGAACTCGCTTCTTGATGCAACTTCCAGAGCAGGTGCCATCTGCAGGTAAATGCTGATGGCAGGTGCACATCTGAGCAAGGCAGGCTGCATGGACTTAGTGAACAGATTTGCATATTTTTATGTCCAACCCACGTGATTACAGGCCATAGTCAGGCCTGAAGATTTGAAAAATGTGCACAACAGTCTTTACCTGTAAAGTGTTCTTTAATGCCAGACTGGTTTCACCTTAAGTGACAGTTTTGAAGAATAGAAATTTCAGGGCTTGTTGATGGAAAAAGATTTTAATATTTAATTTTTTTGCTGAGTCAGGACTGTAGTCTTTGGTTAATATCACAAAGTTGCCATGGCATTTGCTATAATTCAGTCTTGGTAATACTTTGGATTCAAATGTTTAGTGCTAAACACCCACAACTACTTATGAACTACATACTTTAAATTAAGTATTTACATGTTGTTTATAATATGGAATAATTTGTTTTACATAGAGTGTACTGAAAAAAACTATTTCTGAAAATTTATGATATAGTAAAAACTAGAAACATGAACCTTTAATAAGAAACTATTGCCTATTTAAATATATATACATATATATATATATAGCTTTTTCCTTGAATTTCACATATATTTCTTTTTTTACTTTCAATATTCCACTGTGTGAGTATTTATGTATACATGTGTGTATATATAATTTATCATCAGGTATTGTAACGTTCTTTTAGCTATCATTTTGCTATTTGATTTTAGAATTATTTAAACTGAATTACAGTTTTGCACATTATTAAATACATTGTGATACTTTAATGTATGTATAAGATACATAATGATCCAAAGAGTGCTCAGCTTTTGAAATAATCAATGTTGCTTATTTACTTGTTTTTTTGATAATGAGCATATTCCAAGAGTTCTCTTCTTCATATTTTGAAGCATAGAATGAATGACTCTTGAGTATAAAACCCCTAATGTGTAATAGAGGACTTAATTCTCCTAGGGATCTGTGATTCTTTTCCCCCAAATTCTTTTTTTTTTTTTTCTTTTAATCACTGCCTGGCCCATTAGTTCCAACCTCTTATTGGCTAGCTCTTACATATTGATCTAACCCATTTCTAATATTCTGTGTAGCCCATGAGCTGGCTTACCAGGGAAGATCTTAACCTGCATCTGTCTGGAGAGGGAGAATCATGGCGACTCCTTACTCGGCTTCTTTCTCCCAGCATTCTGTCTGTTTACTCCACCCACCTAAGGGCTGGCCTATAAATGGGCCTAGGCAGTTTCTTTATTAGTTAACCAATGACCTTCCTCCATCATTTCCCCTTTTTCTGTTTAAACAAAAAAGAAAGGCTTTCACTTTAACATAGTAAGATTACATATAGCAAAACAGTTATCAAGCAAGAATTACAGTTATAATATTTATATCTATTTTATCTTTTAACACTTCCATCCCCAGCCTCTGGTGATTCCATTCTATGCTCTGGTTTTATAACATCAGCTTTTGTGAATTTCCTATAAATAAAATTATTCGTAAAATAAATTCATGATATCCTAACAATCCTGTTCACTGTCACTATGTGTAACATTTACTTCTATAAATATAGTCCAAATTACATTGCATTATCTTGTTAGTGTTTATTAATTTTATATTTTCCCTACATGAATAACTTTAGTTATTACAGTGGATGGATGTTTATTTAACTTCAGCATTACAGACTTTATATATGTTTTATTGTGAGGACAACATTAGCTTCATTGAGAATGTCCAATTAAATCTATATGATAATGGTAAATTATTTTTTAAAGTGAAAAAAGTAAGTGAACCAAGATATAACATTTTTGTTCAATTTTCTCATTAATTAATACCAACATGGGTCTTAGCGTTGTTTGTTCTTATTTGAAATGAACTGAACTCATATGTTGTATCAATTTTCATTTGAATGAAAATTAGAATGGTATCCTATATGTAGCAGTCATTGGTGATTTTAACCAATAATTGTACTTCTGGCTCACCAGCAAAATGAAATACATAAAAACTGTTCAACCAAGATTGAGGGTTTTGTTTTTTATTATTTAAGGCTGGCAGTATTTACTTGTGAATGGAGTCTTATAATGCTTTTGCTTGCTTTATACTTAAACTGACTAAAATGTGTTTAACTCTAGTTATACATTTCACGGAAGTTTATTAATGAATTGTGGAACTATTATAATTTGTTTCTTTCTCTACTTTTTTCCAAACAAAATGTTTTCATTTCGCTGCAGGGAAATAATCAGACACTCCCAAGTGAAAGTTCTGATTTCCTTCCAGCCCTTTGAGTCTTCTGTTCTCCACTCAGGTTCACTCCTATCCTATGTCTGAGATGAACTACATTTAATGTGAAGTAAATATTCAGATGTTATTTCTTCTATCAGGACAATCATCCTCTTAATCATTTTATTGATTTAAATTTTCAGTCTGAAATTTGGTATATAACCTGTAAAGATTTTCTAATTAGGCTTTAATTCAACTTGCTTCAGATTATTTTATAAAATCTATTAAAATTCACAGTCCTCTCTTCTGTACCTTTTTTTTTTTACAAATACAAATATTCATCAAAGCATGTTTCTTAGTGTGATTTAGTCATTTTTAAAGTTCTGAAATTCTTTTGGAACATTACATTTTCTGTGCAGCATTTACTTATCAACTTTCTTGTGAAATTACTTGGAAATTTTGTTTGGAAAAACAATTAAAATGCAGACAATTTTGATGGGTTAACCAGCGAATACATTTATATAAAGTATAAATTATACCTAATGTACACTATTTTGGTTACTTTAATTGTGCAATAGGATAATAGTAGGTAATATTATAAAATGAACAATTGTGTTCTTCAAAAATTCATGTGCGGAAACTCTGTAATAGTTCACTATACTGAAATAATAAAAGTAAGCAAGATATTGGCATTAAATTAAATGGACATAAATGGGGTGGACCTGATTGAGAGGATGAATGCCCACACTAGGAAAGAAAGTGCAAAGGTTATACTCCAAGGATCATTTGATATTTCAGGGAAAGTCATGTGATCACATAGCAAAAAAGTAACCAACCATCTTCAAGCAAGGAAGTGTACTTGTTAGCAACCTCCCAGTTAAGCCTTTCCTTGACTTTTGGAGGCTACTAGAAAATTGCAAGTAAAAACATTTTTGCTGTTATCAATCAAGATATTTTACTTTGTTATGGCAACCCTAGAGGACATAGATAAAAATTTCTTCCTTCCTAATAGTTTTTGAACCATCAATTGCATTTTCTTGTGTTTGAATCAAAACTATAATCTGAAAATCTCTCTGAGGAGCAGGAAGAATTTTGTTATATTTGAGTCAGGATCTGGAATGGATCTCTATGAAACATAAAACAAAAAACATAAGGGAAAGTTGATACCTCTCTCTTCCTTTTTTACATTTTTTTTTCTTTCTCTTTTCTTTTTTTTTTTTTTTTTTTTTTTGTTTTTTGTTTTTTGTTTTTTGTTTTTCAAGACAGGGTCCCTCCATATAGCTTAGTTTCCATAAGGGAAAGTTGTTAGCTGTGTCCCCCTTTTTTTAAAAATTTTCTTTCTTTTTCTTTTCTTTTCTTTTTGTTGTTGTTTTTCAAGGCAGGATCCCTCCATATAGCCTAGGTTCCATGTTCCATGTTCCTCCATGACTGTTCTAGAACTCACTGTGTATACCAGACTGGACTCAATATCAGAGAGATCCATCTGCCTCTACGTACTTCCCAAGTGCTGGGATTAAAGGTATGTGGAACCACTGCCTGTCATGTCTCCCATTTCTATACGGTGGAGGGAACCAAATTTTAATGTCTTGTTGTAAATTATACAGCTACTGCCTACCACAGAGACACAGTAACATAGTTGTTTTCTTGGAGAAAAGAGAGTTAAAGAACACAGATGGTGACTTAGCTACCAGGGAATTTTAGGATGCATTAAAGTATAAATTATGACAAATGTTGCTATCAAGTCCTTTTATTTCATAATTGGTACAGAACTGTTTAACAAAATAGATACAATTGATTTGCATCTAATTAACTATAGGACAGTGATGGATTTCATTTCACAAATCATCCTTGAATGTATATGGTTTACACAGCAATCTGGAATTATGCTTATTCAAAAACTAAATCTATTTATACCACCTTGTGGAAAGGATTGATGGAGTGGGAATTTTTTGTTATAATTTTATTTCTCCAAGAAAATCAGTTGTGATATCACACAGTACTATATTTTATGTACTCACTCATTCAAAATAGAAATATATTCTATATTTGCCCCAGTTTCTTTTATAATATTGGTTTGATGTTACTACTTTTCATATATATATATACTTTTAATATATTAATATATATATATATATATATCTTTAACTGTATTCCTGCTAGAATCTCTTTGCAAGTGGAATTTTAATCTGCACTGATTTTTTTTATTTCAACTGGTAAACTTATCAGTTTTCACTTTCCTTTTGTTAGTTATGGTTTTTATTTAGTTCTGTTGTAGCTTATCTTTTTGTGTGTTTTATTTCATTTCCTAGATTTCTTTTTTTGCTATACAATTTGTAATATTTAAGGCCACAATCTTCTACATCTTTGAATTATACATTATTTGTATTCATGTGTTTTTTAAAAAAATATTTTTAATTAAAATAGAGTTGTATCACTTGCAATTCTCCTTTTTGGACCTCTAACCCCTCCCAGTTATATTCCATCTGACCCCTTCCATGACTCCCAAATCTCAAATCAATGGTTTCTTTTTCTTTGACTATTGATTGTTGTTACATAACACATATATCCATTCATATATATGAATATATATATATATACAGATACATGCATACATACATGCTACAAATATATAAATAAAACTTGATAAGCCTATATTGTTGCTTGTGAGGATATGGCTTTACAGATAACCATGGGGTACTGGAAAAGCAATAAACATGTCATCCTGGAAAGGCTAATTTGCTTTCTTCTAGTTGTCATTAACTACATTTTTGAAAAATGCTTTCTTTTTCTAGGTTATATTTTAGTTTTACTTTTCTGTAATATTTTCCATTCTTCTTAAACTGCATGTTGTTATTGATAAAATATCTTTGCTGTAGATATTTTACTCAGAGCCAAATACTCTACAACTTGTATTTCATCTTACCATGTTGCCCAGTTGTGAATTTTTATATTAACTACCATTTCCTTCTCTGATGGATGTTGAGAGATGCAGCAATTTATGGTCTTAGGGGTAGTTTAATCATTTCTAACTAGAATAAGAGTGATGACTTCTCCTCTAGACTCACTGAGCTAGGCAGCCAGGGGTTTTGAGTTCAGTTATGACAAAGAACAAAACCACAACCGACAGTTTATGTTGGAGAGGATTGTGGAGTAAAGGGAACACTCCTCCATTACTGGTAGGAGTGCAAACATGTACAGCAACTTTGGAAATTGAGATGGTGGTTTCTTAGGAAACTGGGAATCAATCTACCTTGAGACTCATTATACCACTCTTGGGTATATACTTGGATGTAACTAGAAAAAAAAAATCAACTGGAGTGAGGTAACCCGGACCCAGAAAGACAAACACGGTATGTCCTCACTCGTCAGTGGGTTTTCTATATAAAGTAAAGATAACCTCGCTAGAATTCACAGCCCCAGGGAGGCTGGGTAACAAGTAAGGAACAAAGCAGGACTTATGTATTTCCCAAAGAAGAGGAAATGGAAGAGATCTCCTGGGTAAACTGGTGGAGGGGTGGGAACAATGAGAGAACAGTTTGGGTGAGTTGGGGCAGTATGGAGAGGGAAAGTAATGAAAAAGGTGTCTTGATGAGAGAAAAATTTTGGGTCAGGGAGAAACCTGGTGTCAGGGAAACTCCCAGGAATCCACAAGGATGACCCTAGCTAAAACTCCAAGCAATAGTAGAGAGGGTTCCTGAACTGGCCATCTCCTGTAATCAGGTTAGTACCTACCCTAATTGTCATCAGAGATTCTTCATCCAGTGACTGATAAAAGCAGATACAGAGACCCATAGCCAAGCACAGGTGGAGCGCAGGAGGGAGTTCTGTTGAAGAGAGGTAGGAAGGTCATCACAAGAGTTCCCACAGAAACAACGAACCTGGACTCATAGGAGCTCATAGACTCTGGATCAGCAACCAGGGAGCCTGCGTGGGACTACTTGGGCCCTCTATATATGCCTAACAGCTGTGTATCTTAGTCTATTTGTGGTACTCCTAGCAATGGGATCAGGGCTTTCCCCAGTGCTTGGGCTGGTTTTGGGGAACCGATTCCTCATACAGGGTTGCCTTACCCCATCTAAATACAAAGGGAGGAGCTTAGTCCTCCCAGAACTTGATATGTCATGCTTTGTTGACACCTACCAGAGGCTGTCCCATTCTGAACAGAAACAGATTACGAGTGGGTGGGGGTGAGGCAGAGGAGAGACTGGGGGAGGCGACAGAGGATAGAAGGGAGGGAGGTAAAATTGTAGTCAGGTTGTAAAATAAATGAAATTCTTAATAAAAAGAAAAAAGCACTAGAGGTGAATTCTGTCTGTGGAGAAGACTTTAAATTTAATTAGAACGAGGTTGGTTACTCCCTAAATATTCATGCCAGAATTTTACCAATAGGCATTTATTTATTTATTTATTTATTTATTTATTTATTTATTTATTTTTCTGGGCAGAAATTATTGCAGCTCACAGGTCTGCAGGCAGGCCAGAAGGTTGAGAATGTTAATTAAAGGCTAGATAGATGGAAAAGTGGTTAAACACACTTTCTGCTCTTTCAGAGAACCAGAGTTCAATTCCTTGCATCTACATGTTAGCTCAGAGCCACAATTAACTCCAGATTATCGGACTCCAGCACTCCCCCCATGTCTGCATATGCTAAGTAGTGCACACACATAGATGCAACAACTTGTTCATGCACATAAAACTAATTAAACATGTATAAAATAAAAATAATAATAATGAGGATTCTTTTTCTCAACCACTAGTGTTTGCAAGAGCTAATAGCCCTATTAACGTATTAGGAGAGATATAAATAGGTTGTCTCTTGTTATTTTGAATTTAAGTACATTTAATAATTTGAAATATTTCAGCATAAAGAGATCTAACAAAAACAAATTATATATAGTATTAAATATTTTAGGATCACTTATGATCTCTGATGTACTGTGTGAATTTAAATTTTCCCCAAGGTATATATTGTTCGAGCATTTTTTTTTCAGGGTTGCAATAGAGGATTTAATGATCCTTGGGTCATAGAGCTCTGCCCTTGGAAAACGGTCTAATTATTTTTGTTTGTTTGTTTGATTTTTCTTTTCTTTTTATTGAAAATAGTTTTTTTTTCTGTAAAATATATCCTGCACAACCCTCGCTCATCTCCTCTTATGTCCTCCCCGCTGGCCCACCTATCTATAGGACCTCACACTTTTTTCTCTCTTTGTTTAGAAAACAGGTTAATAAAAGACAAAGTAGGTAGCAACAAAACAAACAAACAAACAGAGAAAAATATATAGATTTCCCCAATCTGATTCTCAGCCCTAAGCAGACTGCCTGCAGAATGTCTGTCTTACTCAGGTCCCTAGGGACTTGTAAAACCCTGCAGAAGACCCAGTTTGTTTGTTTTTTTTTTTCCTGAAGACCCTCTCTAGAAAGGGTCCCTCTATTCTACCTCTTTCTGTACTGAAAGAATACTCCTTTGTGTAACTTTTGCTAATGTTTTATTTTACTATGTTTTGTATTACAGGAATCATTAAAAGAGTTCGGCCTATGCACTCCCTTTGGTTTCCCACGCGACAGCTTTTCCTTGCACAGATTCCATCAGGGCATTCCAGTATATATAGTAAGCTAGTATCACCAGCAAGATAACATAAACAACAAGTAGCCTGTGCCAGATGGCAGCCAATTCAGCACCAACCTGTTTGGACAGAACCAAATCTGTGAGTTCAACAAACCTGACATTTTAAACTTGCAATTATCAGCACTTTTTTTTGATAACAAATTAATGAATAGAGTATTAACCTGACACTATGAGATAAAAACTTCCTTTTAGGAAGCTTGGTACAGATGTGCACTGTTTTATTGTAAGGTCGAAGTTAATTTCCCTAACACATGATACAAAATTAAAATAATTTCAGAATATCATTATAAGAACACTATGATAGATCATAAATAAATTTATGTTTCTTTAATCTATAGAATTAAGGCATGCAGTTTTCATATTGACGATTCATTCCATCATTATGGACTTCTTAAAAAATATGATAACAATCCTGAACATACAATCTCAAGTTTCTATTTGTGATAGAATTACCACTCATCTTTCCTTCACATCACACTCATTTTCTTGATGTAAAAATCACTTTTAATTCAGTTTAAGGTGTGGGAGAATTATGTTATTTATAATGGTCAATTTGTGTCAACATGGTTGGTACATGTGCCCAGGTAAAAAGGATATATTGAATTCTAAAATTGCCTAAAGGAGTTTTTGGATGATATTAACATTTAAGTTAGTGTGATGGCTTTTTAAAAGGTCAGGTGCAAGACCAAATAGGCAGCAATACTTTGCAACTCTGGGGAATGTTTCTAAGTCAGTAAATAGTGCATCAGTCCTGCTGGGATTCCTGTTACTAAAATATACAGATCCAGAGATTCAGAGAAGCAGCAGTATGCAACTCTAGTTCTAGTTCTAGCATTAGCAAAACCTGTGCCTACAAGCTCCATATCCCTGTGTCTTGCTTATCTAGGCAGTTTAGTTTAAAAAAGAAGAATGTTGATAGCAGCTACCACAATTATTCGTTCCGTTTAGCTGGAAAATAATATCTATCAACAGTTTTGAACTGTTCATGTCTCTTGAATTAGCAATCAAAACAGAAGATACTCCATCAGGTCGAGTGATCACTAAAGATTCCCCAGGAGTTATGTACACCATATAAGATAGGTAAGGAAGATCATGTCCATAATACAGGCACCTACTAGGACATTTTTAGGGAGATTGCATTATCTTGTCCTTGGCTACAATGAATAGAAAAGAACAATAATCTAATCCAAAAAGACCTACTACTTGTCTAAAATCTAGGAATGAAGGCTTAACTCATCACATCTAGAAAAGAAATGTAAGAAGATAACATCTTTGCTATAGACAAGAGGAATTTGAAATAAAAAGATAAAGTGGAATAAAGTATCTTCAATACCAAATATATCAGAGAGCACTCTAATTTGTTTATGCATGTGCACATAGTATCCTGTTTTATGGCATTTCTTAGTCTTATATATGATTAAATTTATGGACTTAATATCAACATCAAAATTCTACTAACTTTGCATTAATTTTATTTGAGTAATAAGATATCAGAGAAAGCAAATCTTATTCATCAATGGAGGGATGATAGTGTGCTTCCTGTTATAAACATATTGACATATGATGTTATGTGAAAATTAAAAACATTCCATTATCATTTTTTCCATGTATGCTTGTATGAACTTGAGAGGAATACTTAAAAAGAATTGTTTCATGGGTTAAATTGACTGGGCCGTAACATCTGGGTGTATAACCAAATGCTATTCATAGAGTTTGAGATTTGTTGAGGCTACGTTTAGAAATGATTAACATAAAAATAATGAACTTTTAATAAAATGTGATGAACTTTTAATAAAATAGTTTGTCCTCTACAGCAGAAGTGTACCTCATCTTACCAGTAGAAAATCTGAAATACATAGAAAAACCTATCCACGAGCAGCTGAGAATTCTGCTACCACACATCTGGCAAATTTGACCCACATTCCTTTTTTTTTTTTTTTTGCTGATAGTGTCCAGAATAGCATGATTTATAGTTTATGTTCAGCATCAATGCTTTCTGGACACAGCCCTCTAGTCCCATTCTATAGAATTTATTTTTACTAGGATTCACAAGAACATGGGCCATATGTATTGTTCTATATAAAGAAATTTCCTATGACTCTTTCTAGAGGACCCTGATTGGGAGGATCAACATAGTAAAAATGGCAATTCTACCAAGGGCAATTTATAGATTCAATGCAATCCCCATTAAAATCCCATCAAAATACTTCACAGATCTCGAGAGGACATTAATCAATTTTATATGGAAAAACAAAAAACCCAGGATAGCCAAAACAATCTTATATAATAAAGGATCGTCTGGAGGCATTACCATCCCTGACTTCAAACTTTATTACAGAGCTTCAGTATTGAAAACAGTTTGGTACTGGCATAAAAACAGAGAAGTCAATCAATGGAACCGAGTAGAAGACCCTGATTTTCACGCACAAACATATGAACACCTGATTTTTGATAAAGGAGCTAAAAGTATTCAATGGAAAAAAGAGAGCATCTTCAACAAATGGTGCTGGCAGAACTGGTTGTCAACCTGTAGAAGAATGAAAATAGATCCATATCTATTGCCATGCACAAAACTCAAGTCCATATGGATTAAAGACCTCAATATCAGTCTGAACACACTGAACCTGATAGAAGAAAAAGTGGGAAGTACTCTACATCATATGGGTACAGGAGATCACTTCCTACGTATATCCCCAGCAGCACAGACATTACTGTACAACAGGACAACATTGAATAAATGGGACCTCCTGAGACTGAGAAGCTTCTGTAAAGCAAAGGACACTGTCACTAAGACAAAAAGGCAACCCACTGACTGGGAGAAGATCTTCACCAACCCTGCAACAGACAAAGGTCTGATCTCCAAAATATATACAGAACTCAAGAAACTAGGCTTTAAAATGCTAATCAACCCAATTAAAAAATGGGGCACTGATCTGAACAGAGAATTCTCAGCAGAAGAAGTTCAAATGGCCAAAAGACACTTAAGGTCATGCTCAACCTCCTTAGAAATCAGGTAAATGCAAATTAAAACAACTTTGAGATACCATCTTACACCTGTCAGAATGGCTAAAATCAAAAACACCAATGATAGCCTTTGGTGGAGAGGTTGTGGAAAAAGGGGCACTCATCCATTGCTGGTGGGAATGCAAACTTGTGCAACCACTTTGGAAATCAGTGTGGTGGTTTCTCAGGAAATTTGGGATCAACCTACCCCAAGATCCAGTAATACCACTCTTGGGAATATACCCAAGAGATGCCGTATCATATGACAAAAGTATCAGTTCAGCTATGTTCATAGCAGCATTGTTTGTTATAGCCAGAACCTGGAAACAACCTAGATGCCCTTCAATGGAGGAATGGATGAAGAAAGTGTGGAATATATAAGTATTAGAGTACTACTCAGCGGTACAAAACAATGACTTGTCGAAATTTGCACGCAAATGGATGGAAATAGAAAACACTATCCTGAGTGAGGTATCCCAGACCCAAAAAGAGAAACATGGGATGTACTCACTCATAATTGGTTTCTAGCCATAAATAAAGGACATTGAGCATATAATTTGTGATCCTAGAGAAGCTAAATCAGAAAGTGAACCCAAAGAAAAACGTATATTCATCCGCCTAGATAGGGGAAGTAGACAAGATTGCCGGGCAAAAACTGGGAACTTGCGGGTGAGGTGGCATGGGGCTAAGGGGAAATGGGATGAGAAACGTGAGAAGGGGAGGATGGGAGGAGCTTGGGGGATTGGGATGGTTGGGATATAGGAAGGGTGGATACGGGAGCAGCGAAGTATATATCCTAACTAAAGGAGCCATCTTAGGGTTGGCAAGAGACTTGACTCTAGAGGGGTTTGCAGTTGTCCAGGGAGATGTCCCCAGCTGGTACCTTGGGCAACTGAGGAGACGGAACCTGAAATGACCCTATCCTATACTGATGAATATCTTACATATCACCTTAGAACCTTCATCTGGTGATGGATAGAGATAGAGACAGAGACTCAATTTGGAGCAACGGTCTGAGCTCTTAAGGTCCAAATGAGGAGCAGAAGGAGGGAGAACATGAGCAAGGAAGTCAGGACCACGAGGGGTGCTCCCACCCACTGTGACAGTGGAACTGATCTATTGGGAGCCCACCAAGGCCAGCTGGACTGGGACTGAATAAGCATGGGTTGAAACCGGACTCTCTGAACATGGAGGACAATGAAGGCTGATGAGAAGCCAAGGACAATGGCACTAGGTTTCGATCCTAATACATGAACTGGCTTTGTGGGAGCTTAGCTTGTTTGGATGCTCACCTTCCTGGACCTAGATAGAAGTGAGAGGAGGGAAATGAGAAACGGGGAGGAGGTGGAAATTTTAATTAAAAACGAATTAAAAGTAAATAAATAAAAAAATAAAATAAAAAACAATTCAAAGAGCAAATAAAAATCAAATAAAAAGTAGCTATGAAGTAATATGCAAATTTACTGAAATTTTATATAACTGGATAAAATAAAATTTTACTTATTTTAAAATGAAAACTTTCACAATTTGATTTGGTGACCTCCAAGGTTCTGAAATATTTCTGTAGTTACTGGCGTTAACTATTTATTTGCCTAAGATGTACAATGTGATTTTCTTGGTTATTTCTAACCATTTTTCCATCATGATCTGGGGACCAATCATAAATACATTGCATGTTAATATCATGTTTGGTGGCTTTTGTGGGTGACATATGAAGAAATTTCTTTTCACCCTATAAAGATACGTCATTGACAATTTAAACCACAGGAAGGATTTCATCCCAGCCCAGCTTGTTGAATCATTACACATAAGGTGGTTGTGTATAAAAACACACATTATTCAATGGCAGCTATACCACTAAATGAGCAGTTTCAGTCCATCATTTACTCTATCTGGAAAGAGACACCATCATCCCTGTCTGCTTCCTAAGTTCCCCACTTCCCTCTATGACTAAATGTAAGTAGTCTGAGACTGTTGAGGTCTCCTGCAAGGGATCATAGCATCTTTGAACCCAGAAACTATGTCCCTAACTATGTCCCTTGCTTCACACAGAACAACAACAACAACAAAACTACAGTCCATATAGATGGAAATTCTACCTGCAGAGTCCCAAACATGAAATTAATTTAAAACTCTGTAGAAATGCAACTAAACTTACATTTTTCAGGAATGTCAGTGTAGTTTTATGTAGTCAGTCATACATTTCAGGTCATACCACTTGGCTGTGTTGCATTCTTAACTTTGGCATAAGATAGAAGGGAAATACGGTCTCCAGTATTGTAAACCTACTGTAACAGAATGTCTGCCAATCTAATAATTCATTGGGTTTGCTTAAGTATACTGACATTGCATTTTAAAAGTTCACTTTTTTACTAATATGTATAATTTCCCTTAAAATACAGGGAAGGTACTTTAGGTGGTAAAGGTGCTGACTCCTTCAACCTAAGGATCAGAATTCAATTGCATGGATGCACCTGGGTAAGGAAATTATTGTCGCAACTTTCTCTTTGACCTTCACTTAAGTGATGTGTATGACATTCTTCAAGTACACACACATACACATACACACAAACACACACACAAATACACACACACACTATAGTATGTTTTAAAAATAGCTTCTATAGAATAACTGCTTTTATAAATATGCGTAAGTCATCAGTTGGAGAATAGTTTTGAAACAAAGACTGAAATGTTTTGAGAAAATTAAACAGTAAGATGATGCTACAAGATGATCACAGAGATAATTCAATAAATGGGGGCTTTTTACCCTATTATCAAACACAGTTGTGCTTGACTACAGAAAATAGCCAAATGAAAAGGAGAAAATTAGGCTCCCTATGGCTACACTGATTAAAAAAATGTCCAAACATGTGAGAACTGCACTGAAGTCACATCTTGGATTTCTGTTTATAATTCATGATAATGAAGTAGAAAAACTGTTCCTTTAGATTCTGATTTAATTACCCTCCCACTGATTAGTATCCTATGTTTAGAGGTATAGATCAGTATTGAAATTCCACCCAGAAAAAAAGATGCTATAGATGCACAGGGAAATTTTTAAATCAAATTGTTAATTTATAATTTTATTTGAAATTTCTTTTGCTAGGTGCACTTAAACTCATGTGACCCTAAAATAATGATGTCACTTGTGCTATATTATATTTTCTTACTAAAACTGTCAGGCATGGTGATACATGTCTGCAATCCTAACACTGAAGGTGGGAAGCAGGGGACCATGTGATCAAGGTGCAACTTGCTCTGCATCTCAGGTAATATTTGAACTTTGCACCTTTCTGTCTTAAGCTCCAGAATAGCTAATATTAGGGCCCTGTGCCACCAGATCTATTTCAAGATTTCCATTCTTTACTGATCAACTAATTTTCACATTCAAGAAATAGCAATTTAACAAAGAATATATATACCATCACAGATGCTGGCTCCTGAACTATTGTGTCATTTTCCCCAGGCATGTTTTCATGACTGCTTTTTAATACTAAACTCTCAGAAGCATTTTTATGTCCGCTTTGTCACACTAAAAATTAAAAACAAAGCTGCCTAGCTTTTTCGGTTTTCTTTTCCTTTTCTTTTTGTACTATTGATTTCATTGTTGAGTTTACAACCCTATCAGCAAAGGGTTTTATGGAACATTCATGACAGCGGAGGAAGAAAACAGTCTTCCTACTTTCTCTTTGCTAAGGCTGTCTTAATGGTCCTTCCCCAATCAACTACATTGTGCTCTATTTTCTCATTTTCGATCCATTTCCAGAGTTAAAATGCCTGTGCTTCCTCAGTACAGACTCTTTTACTTTACAAGAGCCTGAGTATGACCTACCCAGTTCTGCTGCCCCTACATTTCCTTTGGGACCTCACACTTTGCTTTCCACATGCTCCATTCATTTTGCAAGGCTCTACTGGGCTTTTAACTTGGGTTATTATTATTGAGTTTTCATTTCTAGCATCATTTTAATTTTATTTTTCAACATATCATTTATGAATTGTATTTTTATGTCTTGTATAGACTAGTTTGCTCATTCAGCTCTTGTGTTGTGTTAGGAAACTTATTTTTCTTTGAATTGTTTGAAAACATTTGTAGTTACTCCTTTAAATTATTTGCCTGGCAGTTTTTCTGGGTTGTTTTGATTTCTGGCCGTCTCTGTTTGTTTCTTTTTGTTTTGATTTGTTTTATGTTACTGTGTTTTTCTGATGGCATTGGTTCATTGTGACGGCCAGCGCAGCCTGGGTAGCCAAGACTGGCAGGGGGGTGCCTGGTTTGACATGGAGGCTTCTTTTCAGGTGGAACAAAAGCAAACTTTATTTTGCCCAGCAACCTTTTTACCTCTACTGCTTCTGTGGAGACCCAGCGGCCAGAAAGAACACAAACATCCTTGTCAATTACAGACTACAAGGAAGTTCCACTGTTGGTCAAGGGGAGTGAGGGCAGCTGGATCACAACAGTTCATATGGAGTTTGTTTGCTTGTTGAGTTTTTCTTACCTGTCTTCCCTCAGTATAGACATTTACAATGTTCAAAAAAGAGTAAGTTACAGTAACTTCTTGATGGTTTTTCTCTCTGATATTGGTACCTAACAACAGAGACTCATCTCTGGTCTATTGCCATGATTTTCAGCTTCAGCTGGGAGCTGAATTCCCCGAGCCTGTGGATCTTGTCCTGGGTCAGATACAGGCTTCACCTGGAGTCTGAAGATCCAGTTGGTTTCAAATATCTCTATGCCTTATCCTGGTCCTGATCCTGGTCCTGATTCCAATCTTGAGCCCAAAGATTCTCTTAAGGATAGATGAAAGATTATAGCTAAAATGAGAGTTGAAAGGTTTGGCACTAAATATGAAAAGGCTTAAGCAGCAGAGGACATTGGGTTTGGAGTAATGAGAAGGAGGGAGTATGGGAAGTCACATGAAAGCCTATTAATTTTTCCAACCCTATTAAAAAATATGATAGGAAAAATAGTAGAATATAGGTGATATGAAAGAAAAGGAAATGTAGAATGGATTGTAAATGGTTAAGACAGAATGAGAAGGATAATAAGGGGAGAATAAGGAATAGTAGGTGGGTTAAATCTCATTTAATAAAAAATGAGAGTCTTATGGAAACTCAATGATTAATAAGATTATTTCAAAATATAATTTAAAACTATTCTAATAAAATTACCATGCATTTTTAGATGATGATTCTATTTGTCCTGATTCTCTAGAGAAACAGAACTGAAAAAGATGAATCTCTCTATATAAAAAAAACTAGATTTATTAGAGTGGGTTAGAAGTTATGGTACAACTATTACAGCAATTGCTGTCTCCTAATATAAAGCCCAAGAGCCCAGTAAATGCTCAGTCCATGAGACTGGATAAATCTGATGGGCTTCATTATACACTGGCATTCTGAAGACGTGAAGGAATGACTTACAAGCTAGAGTGAAGGCAAGTAGGTAAAAAATCAAGTTCTTCATATAGACTGTCACCAGAAGGTTATTCCTGAAGGTGGATCTTCTCACCTCTAAAGATCCATATTCTAGACACTGCTTTCCACCTCAAAATGTCTGGATTGAAGGTGGGTCTTCCCTTTTCAAATGATTTAATTAAGAAAAATCCCTTACTGATATATCTAGCTGCTTGGATTTTAGCTAATTCCAGATAGAGTCAAGTTGAGAACAAAGAACAGCTGTGTCAATGCTTCTTCCAGAAGACGTAGGTTATTCAATGAAAATTAAAGTTAAAGACATGTTGAAGACAAGTTGCAAGTATTGAGTAACGGAGGCTACAGAGAACTTCAGAATTGCATAAACTCTTGGAATGCAGACCATAACTACTTTTCCCCTCCCCCTCTATCTTCCCTTCTATTCCCACCACCACACTCCCAATTTTCTCAGAAGATCTTGTTTATTTCCCCTTCCCAGAGGCATTTGTGTATGTTTCTCTTAGGGATTTTCTTGTTATTTAGCTTCTCTCTGGTAATGGAATATAGATTTCTTATTCTTTGCTTTATAGCTAGTATTCACCTATGATGGGTACACACCATGCTCATTTTTTCTGGGTCCGGATTATCTCACTCTGCAAGGCTTCTTCTAGTTCCATCCATTTGCTTGCAACTTTCAAGATGTCATTGTTTTTACCACTGTGTGGTACTCTATTGTGCAAAGATACCACATTTTCCTTATCCCTTATTCAGTTTAGGGACATCTAGGTTGTTTCCAGGTTCTCGCTGTTACAAATAATGCTGCTATAAACAAAGTTGAACAAACGACCTTGTAGTATGATTAAGCATCCTTTGGGTATATATCCAAGAGTGGTATTGCTGGGTCTTGTGGTAGTTTGATTTCCAATTTTCTATGAAACCACCATACTTATTTACAAAGTGGTTGTACAAGTTTGCACTGACATCAGCAATGGGGGAATATTCCTCTTACTCCGCATCCACTCTAGCATTAGCTATCATTGGTGGTTTTGATCTCAGCCATTCTAACAGGTATAAGATGGTATCTCAGAGTCGATGTAGAGAACCACAGCAGAGCATTGGGGTGATCTCCCAACATCCAGTCAAAGAGAGGGAAAAGGGAGAATACAAGCAAAGAGGTCAAGACCATGGTGGGGATACCCATTAAAACAGCTTACCAGACCTAATGGAAGCCTTCCAACTTTAGCTTAACAGCAAGGGAACCAGTATAGGACCAAACTGCTTATTCTGGCTTTTTGAATCCAATTCTCTCTAGAGGGATACCTTGCTCAGCCTAGATATGGGGTAGAGGGCCTTGGTCCTGTTTCAAAGTTAAGTGCTAGACTTTGCTGACTCTGCATAGAAAACTTTACCCTCTCTGGGGAGTGAATGGGTGTTGGGAGAGGCTTCTTATGCATTCCCAGCACCCCAGAACACGAAATAATAACACTAAAACTATAAATCACTACTTGACCTGTCACTTAAGTGTATTGCTAGCTAGCTCTTATATCTTTGGTTAACCCATTTCTATTAATCTGCATATCGTCATGTGACTGTGGTTTACCAACAAGTTTCCAGAGCTCTGTTCCTGGCAGAAGCTCCATGGCTTCTCACTGACTCCACCTTCTTCTTCCAGAATTCAGTTTAGTTAAGTTACATAGTTGTATAAAATTCTGAAAAAGGAAGAAAAATTATAATACAAATATTTCATGGGTTGGGAGGGTTCCTGTTACATTGATTTTACAGAGAATGCTTAGTTCCTGATAGTTGTAGCTAGAGGGGAGTTATTCTCTCAAATATACATAGCATGGATTGTCCCACGCTGCAAAGGATAGCTCTACATACATGTACTTGTGCAAAGCTAACTTTGTGATTAACAGGTCTCAAAGGATATATATATATATGTATATATATATATATGTATATGTATGTGTGTGTGTGTGTGCGAGCGAGTGCGTGTGCAAAAGATATGAATGTATGGTGAAGGGCATTGAGAGGTGGGAACGTGGGGGTTATCTGGAGTAGAAGGAGGATAAGGTAGTGAGGGGGCTACTGCAACCAGAATGTATGATATCAACATGTAATATTCAGTAAAATGTTCTGAAAAATGATTGGGCCAAATGGACAAATCATTAAAATGTGATGTTGAGAAAATGAATTTTGAAGGCCATAGCAAAATTCAAGTCAATAAAATCAAACCAGTATGTTATTGCTGACAGTTATTTGCTTCAGTTACTGGTATCATTCATCTAGCATTATGATCTCTATGAATGGAAATGCAAAGTTAACCTTTACTGTAAATAGTCTTCCTATTTTTTGTTATTAGTATTAAATAGGACAATTAGATATATATCTATTGTCTTTGTTTCTTGTTCATTTTTGATATTAACTCGAATAAATGAATTTATGAAAAGATAAAATTTCAGCTTCTAGTTCTAGTCCATCATGAAAAGAAGTGAGAACAGGTATCTAGAGACAGGAATTGTTGCAGAGGCCATGGAGGAAGACTGCTCATGGTATTGCTCCTCATGGCTTCCTCAGTCTATCTTCTTATAGCATCCAGGACCACCAGCCCAATAATGACATCATCTACAATGAACTGAACTTTCCCCCACTGAAATATCAAGTAGTAAAATTCACCACCTATTTGCCCCAGGTTAATTTAATAGAGGTATTTACTGAATTTAGATTCCCTTTTGCAAAACTACTCTAGCTGTATTAAGTTGACATAAAAGTAAAACACACCTCTGATTATTGACACTCCCACACCTTCCCTTCCAGAAAGATCGCTTATTCCTAAGAAGTTCAGGGTTCAGTAGCCTCTCATTTATGTTATATGACATTGCTGGCTGCAGGCAGTAAATTAAATTTCTAGTAAAAGGCATGATTTCCTTTCTGTTGAGTGGCCTAAATCCAATTAGCAGCTGCTAATACCATTATCACACAGTTAAGGATATCTTACATGATGATCACGTTTGTGGTTCATAAACATCACAATTGGTTTGGACTATTGCTACCTCACCCTCTTCAGCTTGCACAGTACCTTCTGGTACTATGAAAGCTAAAGCAAAGGAAGGGGACTTTCATGTTAGATCCAGCTCAAATATGAGTCCTATGTCCTAGCTATATAATGTTTTCTAAATAAAATTTACCCTTCACCGTGGATCTTAAATTAGAAACTACTTCCACTGTTCTACTAAGTCACCATAATTCCTAGATACATTCTATAATGTAGCCTTTTACCTACAGATAGACATAGCTCTCACCCCTCATTAAAGAAGCTTCTCTTTACAATAAACAAAGACTATTACAGAAAACTTTAATAGACCCAATGGAGAAATGAATTTATCATGGTAAATCAAGTCCCAATGAATAAACCCACAAAGCATATCCTTCCGGAAAACTACAAGAAAACAAGGGTAAGAGAGGTTTGAAATACTGTTTTTTGGTTTTTTTTGTTTTTGTTTTTTGTTTTTTTTTCTTCTCACTGGCTTAACTTCCTCATTTCTTTTATTTTCTTATTAAGAATTTTTAATATAATATTTTCTCATTTTTATAGCTATCCCTGTTCCCACTCCCTTCCCTCCTCCAGCTGCCTCCACTTTCCCTCCCCTCTCCTCCCCATCCACTCCTCAGAAAGGGTAAGGCTTCCTATAGGAAGTCAACAAGGTCTGAAACTTAGCTTCTAGGCAAGACCAAGGTCCTCCCCTGCCATATCTAGGCTGAGCAAGGTATCTCTCCAAAAAGAATGTTCTCCTAGATCCAGTTCAAGCACTAGGGATAAATCCTGGTCCCAGTGCCACTGGCCCCACAGACTCTCCAAGCCTCACAACTGTCCCCTATGCATATACTAAATTTAAAATGATAAAGAGAATAGCATGATCCTTGGGCAAGAATGAAAGATTGTTAAAAGCAGAATACCAGAAAGTCAGTTAAAAGACTGTCTCCTAGAAATGGTTGACTAAACAACATCTGTATAGTGGCAATATCAGTAGATAGACATGCCAAGGAGGGGAAAGCACATGGAGTTCCCTGGAGACTAAAATTACTGGCAATTAATGTTGAGAGGATTAGAATTGGGGGGATTATCCTCCTAACTGGTTATCAAATACAAAAGTTTTATTTGGTAAACAACTGAACAATGAATAAATTCACATTCACTGAATCGAGAGTCTTGTTATGGAAAAAGTTTCAAAACAAATCTCTTGTGTAAGAATTATCTTAAACTATGGAAATGTCTTTCTGGGGTCACATGACTAAGAACGGTTATTAATATTCAATATTCTCTGAATGCATCCAATCCTCAGATGTATTTTTACTAGAGAATTTAGATTCTATGGAACTGTTTTTCCTTTTAGTTTGCTGTGATCTCTAGTAGTGATACTCAAGATCTTTCTAGTTCAATGTATTTCATTTTGCTTAAAACTCCTGATAACCTTAATCATATATGTAAAATGGAACTTCAAATTACTCTGTTTCTGATTATCAAAACTGGAGTTAGAGAGAGAGAGAGAGAGAGAGAGAGAGAGAGAGAGAGAGAGAGAGAGAGAGAGAGACTGTGTGTGTGCTTGTTTATTTGTAATTTGACAATTTTCTTATCTTATATTTACTAAAATTGATTCAGAACAGTATTTGGGAAAAATATTGTCATTATGTTTACCAGCAATACATGACTTAAAAATTGATGATATTCTTTCAAGGTTTGAATGTAGGCATCCCTCTTTAACCATTAGGACCAATCCACATCTGATTATCTGGCAACTAACTTGATTAAATGTAAATGTGATTCAGTCTCCTCTTGCCTAACTAGATCAAGTTGCTAGTTTGCCTTTCCTCATCACAAGCAAAAACATTTTAACATATAATTTATTTCAAACCGGTCACACTGTAGGAATAGTGAAATGAGAATTCTGAAATAACAAAAATAAAGGTGTCCCCCACTGGTAGTTTACATTCTGCAGGGAGAATGAAAACAAAATATTGCTGGTTTCAGTGTGATATAGTATATTTGAAATAACAGTGGCCCACACAGTGCTGCAGAGTGCAGAAGAGGATCATTTAAATCACCAAGGTATTCTTAGAGAATACCAAACACAGTCATGAGGTAAGACTTGAAGAAAGAACTATAAAGGTTAAAGAAAAATGTGAGGCCGGCACTTTTGTCAAAGGAAACTGTATGAATAAAAGAACAGAACTGTGAAATAATATATTGTATGAGGCACTTTGTAAGAAATGTGTGCTGTAAAATAGCAAGAAATGAATTGGTATCTATAAAAGGGGCTCAATTCACCCGAAGAACTGATGAATCATGCTTATGAATTCAGTCTTAATCATTTAGGTAATAGAAAGCAATTGGACACTTGAAGATGTGGAATAAGTGACCCGGACAAATTCTGACTTCAGAGAACTCTCAGTCGCAAAGAGACTTGCTTCAGTGTGTGGGCTTTGAAAAATATTAAGAACTTTGCTACTGACCAACTTTAGATTTCACTTTTTGAAAGACATAGTATAAAGAAGAGTAGATTTTTAGATTTGTAGTCTGATAGAAAATCTCAATCGTTAAAATGGTGGAACTAACAGGGTACATAAAAATTATAAGGTAGTCAGAATTCCAAAAAGTGAAATGGCGGGTTTGAAATTTCCAAATGTGTGGATGTGCTCTTGTCAGTAACCTGTCAGACCACCATGCGGATATTTTAGATTTCAATTTCACCATGTGCTTATGAAGTCACTCTGTAGGCAGGCTAAGGAATGGCTTAGAACACTTCTGGATGGACGGGTTAAGTCTACCATGCTTAAAGAGCAAAGACAAAATAAAGGGACTAACAAAATGGGACAAAAGAAAAAAGAAAAAAAAAAAAAAAGACAAAAGGCTCCTAAGCAAATGTCTTGCTTTTTTCCTTTCATGTGTATGAATGTTTTGCCTGCATGTGTGTATATGTACCACATGTACGTCTTATGCTCTTGGAGGTCAGAAAGGTGCATCAGATCCCTTGTAACTGAAATTTAGAATGCTTATTAACCACTGTGGGAGTTCTGAAAATAAAAATCAGATCTCCTACAAGAGCAGTACATACACCTAAGTGCCGAGACATATTACCAGCATCAGATATTTTCTTCTCTCAAGCAAAATTCTATCCACTCCATAGTGGTATGGGATAAATGAGGAGAAGTTCGAAGGACACAGGCAGGTAGGGGAACAGCATCTGGCCTCTTGATTGGGCCACTATCATTTCTTTGGAAAAATAGCGGAGATAAAAAGGACTATTCAGGGGCGAAGAAAAAATAAACTGCTTTCATTTTTCTTGCACTTGGGTAAGGAAATTAGGAGGACCACAGGGTCTTATAAAATGCCCAACCAAAAGCCCCACCACCCAATTCAGAAATTCTCTTTTATAGGAAAGAACTCTACCAATTTCCTTTCTATCAAACTGTTACTTTCATTTTTTTCACATCTTTGGCTTGTGTCTCTCTTGTCATTTCCAAAAAGATATCCAATTCTTTTTCTTTTCTCAGGAACAAACTAAGTTGTCACCAACATCCCATAGCATGAGGGCTCTATAAAATTAATGATTAACTCTGATAATGAAGTTGATCCTAGGAAGTGCTGAAGATGAGAACAGGACCTGAGAAGGGACAGTCCTCTACTACTTTTCTCCACCTTGAAATCGTACTGAAGTTGAGTACCATGTCTGGGGAAATCAAATCTTGATAGATTCTGGAAGTTTCCTCCCAAGATTTATACAAGGAGTAGACAGCTGCCAGGGACGAACCTGAATCAGCCACACAGTCTTGTTTAGATTCTTCAGACCTAGAACATCCTGCAGGCCGTGCAGACAGTTGCAGGATAATGATTCTGTGTACTCACAGGTGTTTTGGTGGGCTTTGGGATTTGCAGCTGTTTTGAGTCATTTGTGGGTCTGTAAATAACTCCCCTCATCCATGCTACTCTTAGTAATCCTAAAGAAAACACATGGCTTCTCAAAGATAGACTTCAGTGCCATCATTACTTTGGTCTGTCATGAGTTCCCTTTCTTGGGTATGTATACGGGTGTTGTACCTCCCTGGGTAAAGTTGCTCTCACAAATGATAGGAAAAAAGAATTTTCTTCACTTAATCATCTCATGTGTATTTAAAACACTTAATACTGGTTTTACAATGGCACACAAAGCAATGACCTTTTTCTTTCCTACAATAATATATTGAAGTAACCTGTTAAGATAAGCACTTATGTGAAAAGACTCATTTCTCTTTGGTGCCTTATTCTTACGCAAGTCCTCTGAGGTGCAAATCTAAGGAATAATAAGAACAAGAACGAATGGCCTTCCTTTGTCCATGCTGGTTATTTATTTGAGTTTCTTTGCACACATTGCTGCACAAATCATCATTCAGGGAAAGGGCTTTTGTTGTTGTTATTATTTGTTTGTTTTTGGATTTTCTTTGTAGACATTAGGGAGAAAGGAGGCAGAAGGAAGATTCCAGGCTGATCATGTCTGGCAGACTAAACCTGACCATGAGAGGAGAGAGAGGGAGAGACAGCGAGAGAGGACCTGCTGATCTAAAGTATAGGTAAGGACTGTGTTTGCTTGTTTGTTTGACTTTGATTTTAGTTTTGTGAAACCCTATTCTTTGTGGTGATTATTGCTAAAGTCACGTATATTGGTATAAATTGATTTTCATAAGGACAAATTTAGTATCATTACTCACATAAGAGTAGAATAATGTCTTCATTGACCGCCATGCTCAGAGAGTCCGGAATCAACCCATGCTTATTCAGTCCCAGACCAGCTGGCCTTGGTGGGCTCCCAATAAATCAGTTCCACTGTCACAGTGGGTGGGTGCATCCCTCGTGGTCCTGATTTTTTGCTCATGTTCTCCCTCCTTCTGCTCCTCATTTGGACCTTAAGAGCTCAGACCGTTGCTCCAAATTGAGACTCTGTCTCTACCTTGATCCATCGCCAGATGAAGGTTCTAAGGTGATATGCAAGATATTCATCAGTATAGGATAGGGTCATTTCAGGTTCCCTCTCCTTAGTTGCCCAACGTACCAGCTGGGGACATATTCCTGGACACATGCGAACCCCTCAAGAGTCAAGTCTCTTGCCAACCCTAAGATGGCTCCCTTAGATAGGATATATACTTCGCTGCTCCCGTATCCATCCTTCCTATATCCCAACCATCCCAATCCTCCGAGAGAAGCCAAGGACAATGGCACTAGGTTTCGATCCTAATACATGAACTGGCTTTGTGGGAGCTTAGCCTGTTTGGACGCTCACCTTTCTGGACGTAGATAGAAGGACCTTGGTCTTCCCGCAGGGCAGGGAATTTGGACTGCTCTTCAGTATCGAGAGGGAGGGGGAATGGAGTGGGGGGAGGAGAAGAGGAGTGGGGATAGGGGGAGGGAAGTGGGGGAGGGCAATATTTGGGAGGAGGGGAGGGAAATGGGAAATGGGGAGCAGGTGGAAATTTTAATTAAAAAAGAATAAAAATAAATAAATAAGTAAAAAAAAAGAGTAGAATAATGTTATATGACTAAAACACCAAAGAAAGATAGCTATGGTACCTTTGGAAAAGAGTTACACAGTACTTAAACATCCCGGGTGATGCCCACATTTCTGAGGAAACCTCTTCATTATTGACTATTTGTTCTAGTTTTGCTATTATATCCTATGTGGAAAAGTTTTGCTTACTAGAATTGATATTTTCTGCAAAGTAGAATCATATGATGTGCTTTATAATCTGTCAGGATTGTAAATCTAACCAGGATTGTAGCACACTTAACAAATAAATGCTAGTGGGTTTTTTTTGCTTGTTTAATTTATTTTTTTAATTTTTATTTTTTAATTAATTAATTATTAAAAATTTTCACCTCCTCCTATTTCCCTCCTCCTCCCTCTCCAGTCCTAAGAGAAGTCAGGGTGCTCTGCCCTGTAGGAAGTCCAAGGCCCTCCTCCCTCCATTCAGGTCTAGGAAGCTGGTATCCAAACAGACTAGGCCCCCACAAAATCAGTACATGCATTAGAATCAAAACCCAGTGCCATATCATTGGCTTCTCAGTCAGCCCTCATTGTCAGACACATTCAGAGAGTCCGGTCTGATCACATGCTACTTTTATTTTTCTTATTTGTTTCATTGATGAAAATAGTTTTCATGGTTTGGGAGATGGTAGGATCAGAGACTAACCTAGCACACTTGCTTTTCATCAATTGCTACCAAGCCTGACAATGTCAGTTTAATCTCTGGACCCTAATGTTTTAAGGAGAGAACCTACTTCACTAGGATGTGAGTTGATCCCCCCACACCACTAAATAAACAAACACACAAATAACAAATACAGCATTATTGAACAGTTAAATAGAAAGGTCTTTTGGATCCATGTCTATATCATGCATAATAAATAATAATGTAAGCAAATTTAAGTGAGATAGAATCTGGGGACACTTTTACAGCAACATGCCTATTTTAAACAACATGTAGAATAAGGATTTGAAACATGCTAAATATTGTCCAGAAAACTATAATTTGACATTTTGAAATTTTGATTTAAAATATAGATTTACTTATATAATTTCCCATGGAAATACTGCCAAAATATACCTGACTGTGTAATGAGAGCTCTAATCCCCTCTGCAAAAGGTATCATGTTGTCATTGCGAGAGTCACCTCCAAATAAGGTGTGGATGTTTTTGTAAATAAAGAATGTGCCTCTACGTGGTTTATAAAACTTGAAATAAATATTGGTTACTTTCAATGAGTACAACATAAATTGAGGAAAAAATATAAGGCTTTGAATTATTGTATGGGGAAAATAATTCATTGGAAACACTAAGTATTCATGGTTAAATAGTTCTTTACATGTTTCACAAAAATAGTGTGAACTTTATCCTGATAGCTGAATAAGTCCTGCATAAATAAGTCTGTGTATGGTGTGTGTGTGTATGTATGTGTGTGTCTGTGGTTTGCATGTGTATAATTTTATATTTAGTGTTCATATATGTATTTGTAAAATATATATGTTTGTAGGTATACATATACATATCTATAAGCTATAGGTATGTTTACATGCACACACACAAATAATATAAAGATATTTTGGTTCATTATTCTGACCACATCATTCTTGTCTCTTGTGTCTGACTCCTGACAGACATCTCTTATTTAGTGTTGTCCCTAAACTCAGCTGAGAAGGGAACTTGAAAGCAAGCACATTTGGGGTACTGAATCAAAAGCATACCACTTTCTATTATTTGGTGGTTGTCCTCATTTGTGTAAGGAAAAGGAAGGTGAGAAGGGTATTGTAACTGCTAATGGAAAGTACCCTAAGATTCCCTTAACCACAGATTCCGGAAAAGTAATCCTCTTAAAGGCTGTTGATGTGTTGAACTCTGTTTCACACTTCTGTACTTGGACATGGAGTATCTGTTTCCTAGCAACAGTCCTCAGTTTTATGTCACTTGACTAGTTCTCAATTTAATGACCTCCACTGAGGCTTCTGCTTCAGACAGTTTGAGACAAGGTTTTGGAATGGGAAGGCACAGTTAATCTTCTTTTGTCATTTGTGGATGCACTTACACAATAAAATCACCATCTTCTGAGTAAGTCTGGTCAGATTCACGAAAGGGCCTAGGGGAATCTTGCTCTTTTTACATCTCACTCTTCTTACCAATTTCGCTTCTGATTTCTCAGCTTTGCTTACACTAACAAGCATTTTGTTAATAATACAGGTCTGTCATCCATACCTTACTCTTTCTCAGCTATTACACTCTCAGCCGTCCTTGAATCTGGGCCAGAGACACAAATTTGACTTATTGCTATGAGAGTCTACGTGTCCTAAATTTATCTTTATTATATCATATAGATGTTTCTATCAAAAGTGAAAAGTGCTGACAACCTACTTCATAAGCATGGACTTTCCAGCTCAGGTGCTGGAATGCACAGTGCCCTTACAGCTGTGATTCATAATGTATAGATAACAAGTTGCTCTTTATTTTGGTAACAAGAATGCTTTTTTCTTCACTATATTATTATATTTTTGTCTCTCAAACTACTTATGCCTACACAGATCTATATTTAGAATCTGCCACTTGGTCATGACACGTTTCAATAATATGTCTTATTAGTATATATATCAGTGGAGAATAATTAGCCTTAATTATCAAAACAATATTGTTCATTACCACTGGGTTTTTATATTTCAATTGCTATAACAAAATATCATGAATTATTATAGCTTATAAATAGCAAATACATAAGTCTTGCTTTCTAGGGGCCTGGAGCCAAGACATGTTCAGTGCCCAGGGAAAGCTGAGTCCTGGAAAGTCAGTCAGTGACTTCCAACTTTGCCTTGTTCACCTTCTTTATAATATCAGTAATCTCATGGACACATCTTATGCTCTAATATTTTTCTACACTAAATTTCCCAAACAAAGCTGTTCTCAAGTTACAACTCATGGGTTATAAAAAAACATAAAGATTGAAACCATAAAAATTTCACCATTCTACATGTTTATTAGGTATAATTGAGTTTTAACGTGTGTGTGTGTGTGTGTGTATGTGTTTACAATTACTACACATTTCAGGATGCTCAGTTTTTCTTTATATTTATTTTTCAGGCATATGTTAAGTATTTACAAGATGAAATAAAATATAATAAAGGAATGACAGAGAACATTTCCAAAGGATAACACCAGAAAACAGTATTAATACTAATACAGAACTTATGTTCTGTAGCAAGGACCACAGAAAACATAGTGTGTATTTGCTTACAGGTGGACATTATCTATCAAGTACTTGGTAAGAAGGCTACAATCCATGTAACTACAGAGGTTAGTAATAGAGTAAGATACAAGGAATACTGGAAGAACCTCCCTAGGAAGAGGAATTAGAATAGAGAGTTAAAGATGCACAGGAGGATCAAACAGTGAAGGGAGGGGAAGCGGGGTGAGGAAATGGATGCAGAGAATGGCAGTTTAAACTCATGCCACCTGAAGGGCAATATGGAAACCTAATACAAAAGAAGATTCCTAAAATATAAACTTTTGGAGAATATTATTGTAAGGTGTGTGCCTTTTGTTTATCCTGCATTTGTTTAATTCTGTGAAGCTGAGTCAATGTGTCTGTGCAAAACACCTGATGGTCCTAATAAAGAACTGAATAGCCAATAGCAAGGCAGAAGCAAGGAGAGGCGGGGCTGGCAGGCAAAGTGTATAAATAGAAGGAGATATCAGGTGAGGAGGAGCAACATGAGAACAAGAAGAGGAGAACATCATGGATCAGTCACCCAGCCACACAGTCACCCAGCCACCCAGTCACCCAGCCACACAGTCACCCAGCCACACAGTCACCCAGCCACCCAGTCACCCAGCCACACAGTCACACAGCCACCCAGTCACCCAGCCCCACAGTCACCCAGTCACCCAGCCCCACAGTCACACAGCCACCCAGTCACCCAGCCCCACAGTCACCCAGCCACCCAGTCACCCAGCCCCACAGTCACACAGCCACCCAGTCACCCAGCCCCACAGTCACCCAGCCACCCAGTCACCCAGCCACACAGTCACCCAGCCACACAGTCACCCAGCCCCACGGTCACCCAGCCACTCAGTCACCCAGCCACACAGTCATCCAAGGAGAAGGAACTAAAGAAGATATACAGAAATAGAGAAAGATAAAACCCCAGAGGCAAAGAGTAGTCTGGATAATTTAGTTTAAGAAAAGCTGACAAGAAACAAGCCAAGCTAAGCCTGGGTATTCACAACTAAAAATTAGTCTCTGTGTGTGATTTATTTGGGAACTGGGTGATGCCCCCCCCCCGAAAAAAAAAAAAGCCAAAAGAGTAAAACATTATAAAGCAATAAACATATATTAAGGGGATGTAAATGGAATCCGTAAACAGCAGTACAGACAAAACCTCATCTGAACCTCTCTCATCACCAAATGCAGTCTACTGTTCAGGAATGGAATAGGTTGCATACAACTGAGTTGTTGACCAGCTCTAAAAGTTGACATATGGCCCAGTAGCTACACAACCCATTGAACACATAGAAGTCAAGCTGGTGCCTATGTAGAGGCTTCATGCCTATGGACTAGAGTTCATGGTTCTGAAAGTACTCGACATTTTACCAACAAAAAAGGTAAACTCAACCCAGCTAAAAAATTCTTCCATCTATAATGATTACCTGCCTGTAAGGTGCACCAGTATAAATGTGATACAAAGTTCTGATAAGCAACAAATATCTGATTGTGTTTAAGGCTTAGTCCATGAGATGGAACCCATCCCTAACACTGCTTAGAGAGTCAATATCCAGAGACTAGATGGGTCAAGAACCTAGGAGCAAAAACCAATACCCTGCTCTGTTATAGGAACAAAAAGAACTCATAATGATATTCAGATGTTTTAATATATCAGTGTCTTGCTTGGCTATAATCAAAGATGTTTCCTCCTACAGTAGAAGGAAACAAATATAGAAACTCACAACTGGAAAATGGGTGAAGAGTGAGATACTCTGGGATACTCCTAAATAGGGTATCACAATCAAATGCTACCATTGGTGTTCATGGCATTATGCAGAAGAGGAGTCATAATAATTGTAAGAACCAGAGAGGTTGGAATACACTAAAGAAACAGCTTCCTCTAAAACCACAGCAGGACTGACGCGTCTGAAGTCAGAGAAACTGTGGTAACATGCATAGAACCAGCACCAGTCTGGACCAGATGGGTTCCCAGCACCAAGAGAGAAAGGGACATGGACATGACCCTCATCCATAACCCCAAACCTATCTCCTGTTGGTAACCACTCTCAGATCAAAGTCCGTTTTCTCCAACAGAGCCTCACTTGTTTTTTTTTTTTTTTTTTTTTTTTTTTTTTTTGGTTTTTTGAGACAGGGTTTCTCTGTAGCTTTGGAGCCTGTCCTGGAACTAGCTCTTGTAGACCAGGGCTGGCCTCGAACTCACAGAGATCCGCCTGCCTCTGCCTCCCAAGTGCTGGGATTAAAGGCGTGCGCCACCACCGCCCTGCCAGAGCCTCACTTGAGATACAAACTGCTCTAAGGGTAGGACCTATGCCCAGCAGGATGCTTAGTTTTTCAATTTCAAAATCAATCCTGCCTTCAATACAGTTTTAAGAGAAGCTGTTTTTATTTCTACTGCAAATATAATGTTAACGTGCAGCAGTCTTTTCTGCAACTCATCATTTTCCCTCAAAGTAGAAAATATATGGAAAATAAATTGGTAAAATGAGGGAGAGTGGCAGGAACAGGACAGGGAAAGAGAGACCACTCAGGCTTAAAGAAATACACGGGACTGGAGCCTGGAACATACCGAACTGAGGGAGAAAGAAGTCACTGGGGAGCCAGCATGGTGAGGATGGTGAGGGAATAGCAGTATGTGAGAAAATATTTTAAGAAATAATTTTTGGGCCTGGGAAAATGTTTCAGTTGATAAGATTACTTGCTGTGAAATCAAGAAAGAGAGGGAGATGGAGGAGAGAGAGAGATGCACATTGACCTTCTTCTGTATTTCCCCTTCAGTGATAACCAAGAGAAATTCAGGAATTAAATACAGCACAAATTAAAGAATAAGTTGTTATATTCAAACATGAAAATAAACATCTCAAATGCAGTCCCTCTATTTTTTTTTAATTACCAATTATAGGCAAGAGCTTGAAACAGCAATAATGTCATTCCATATCTAGACCCTAATGAGTTACTTTTATCTCCAAATTTGATGTCCAAATACTGCAGGGACAATACTCTTAGCACCTTTTGCTTTTGATTCAGCTGATGTGTAAAGACACCTCCCTGAAGCACTCTGTACCATGTCTGAAGGGTGTGAATTACTGAGATATTGTCTACTGTTCACCTTTCATAAATCAACTGCTGATTCACTCGACAAAGATGATGTCATATTTGCTAGAAAAAAAACTGCTTTTAGGAGTGACATTTTTAAAAATTAAACTTATTTCAGTTCTATATTAGTAACAGAGACAATGCAAATAAGATGCTTTTAAAATAATACCTAAAACAACTCCTGAAAACAATCTCTCCAAATATTGTGGCTGGCAGATTCATTTAATTAGCAATCATAGTTGACCAAAACTCCATTTTCCTTTAACATTAACTTTTCCTTCTCACTTGACCTCAACTTGAACATAATATTACTCGTATGAATCTATGCAAGGATGAGTGCATCATTAAATTGTGAATATTCCTATATTTGTTTTAGTACAATTCTTATTTTTAAAATCTTCCAACTTCTGTGAATGTCTGTGAATAAATATGGGAATGTGCCCATCAAAATTCTGTGTGCTGAGCTCCAAGGATGACCTTAGATGCAGGGTCTCAACTTTCACCTTGTTAAAAACAGAGTCTTTTAGTGAGTTGCTGTGTATGTCATATTTTCTGGCCTTCTGGAGCTTTCAAGGATTTTCTTGTCCCTGTCTATCATCCAACAATAGAATTACATAGGTCACCACTCTGCTTGACTTCACTGATTTCTGGGGATATGAATGCATCTTCACATTTTTGCAGCATGCATCTTACCAAGAGTAATATCTGCAGCCTTTATGTCAGGATATTTTAGTAAGAGATTTAAAAAAATATTTTAATTAATAGATATTCTAGCCACAAACTTGAATAATAATAACATATTGGCCCTGGGAAGATGTCTCAGTTGATAAGATTACTTGCTGTGAAATCAAGAAAGAGAGGGAGATGGAGGAGAGAGAGATGCACATTGAGGTTGACCATTTTGATGGAGGTGTGACTCTGGAGGTGGAATTTGATGTTCCCAAAATCCACACCAGTCCCAGAATTCCCAGTTTCCCACACTGACTCTTTTGTTCTCAATATATGAGTTTTTAACTAATATTTTAGTACTTTGTCTTCCTACTGGCTCCTGCTATGATAGTCATGGATTCACACTCTGAAACAATAAGCGAGCTCTTGATGCAATGCTTTCTTTTATAAGTTGCCTTGGTCATGCTCTATTGTCACGTTAATAAAAACGTGATCAAGACAACTAAGAAACCAATAAACAACAAAAATTATCATTTAAAACTTCTTTTTCTGAACTAAGCATTTCGTCTTGCTTAACAGACTTCAAAATAAGTTGATATGAAGACACTTGTCACTTCCTATTCCCCCAGAATCTCTTTTCTCTATGCAGTACAAATATGCATATTATATACTATAAGTCATATCTCAGGAACTGACACTGGGGATAAAATGTTAAAATAAATTGTTCTGCTTTCTATGCTAGAATTGATATATCCTATCAAAATATGTATTTCTGATAATAGCTAAAACTATCTTTACTATGATTGAGGCTCCTTAGCTTTCAAACTATACCTTCTTAAGCAAGAACACCACCGTAAATGAACAGAAAAATACTTGAGATTGTTTGGTATGTGATTGGATATTTTTCATGTGGTGATAATGTAGCTTGAGTGTAATTATCTATTTTGAAGTGTAAACCATCATTAAAATTAATTCTAAATTACCTTGCTTCACAGTACCGATTGTCCATAAGTCTGCACTATGACCAGTGACGCTACCGAAAAGTTGTATATGGAGTTCTAGGTTTGCAGTGTTCCTTTCAGTCATCTATGCTTGGTTGCCTTTTCATGTTACAACTGTTTTGAATAACCAACGCCCCTGTAATTTGCTCAAGTAACCTCAAGTAAACAAACTCATGGGCCAACTAAGCTATACTTCGGGGAATCATTTATTGTGTGTGTTACATAATTTCTGTCTTGAAAACTGAGACTTTGTTCATGGTCCATTAGGATAATAACAGAAGAACTGTATGCTATCTCCAGAAAATATGGGAAAGTCATGTTTGCTGCCTTTATCATGAGACAAAACAGATCCAACAGAAGGAACGATCCACTAATACACAAGAAATAGCTTGTGCCGCTACCAGAAGCTGTAGCAATTAGTTAAACTGAGTCAACAATTTCAGAAGTTTCTGTTACCTAAAACTGCAGAAGTAACTGTTAAGTATTTACAAGAATAATTATTGTCTGATTTTTCTAATTTAATTTTTCTTGCATGATTTCTTAACAAAAAACCTGGCATATTATCTGAAAACTGAGAAGTCAAATTAGATGGTTATAGGAAACAGCCTTAGGAAAGAGAGCAATACTAATTGCAAACACATTAAGAAAATTTCTTTTATTACCATAAATTTTCAAATCTTTCTCAATTGATTAGAAATAATTCCATTACAGTGGAAGCATCTATTGGGGTGGAAATTAATCGCACACCTAGAAAGGGGTGCAGACAGGACAGACCCAGGCGGCCCTCTCCTATTCCCCTCTCCTCACTCCAGACGGTGTCCTTCCTTTCTGCGTTTACTTCGTCATCTGAGGAAATGACTACTTGCTTACTCTATCTGGATTCTTGTCTTTGGGGAGTATGCTAATCATTTTTTAACAAACAAAATTATGTAGACCAAATGTAAAGTGGAAGTTTACTTTAGTACAGCCATGTATGTGGAATAAATGCTTAATTGGAAAATTTGAAACAAAATAATAAGTCAAAACAGAGATAGGAAGAAGAGAGCGAAGAAGGAGGGAGACAGAGACTGGGGAGGAGAAGTGGAGAAGAGAGGGGGAGAGAGGAGCACAAGCATAGAATTGAGTTTGCCAAATAGAGTTGAAAATATATTAGACAGCTTTCTCATGTCATGTTTGATGGTTAATTTTGATTGTCAAATTCATGGTGTTTCATATTAAAACATAAAGTTTTGGGTATGTCTGTGAAGAATTTTCAAGATTAAGTAAATTAAAGATAAAAGACCACACCCTTAATGTGGGCAACACCATCCTGTGGGCTGGGATCCCAAATTAAAAGGAGAATGTATTCTGAGAATTGGTGTTCATGGTTGATTTTTCTTACTGTAAATGCAACGCTAAAAGCTCCCCGTGTCCCCTCTACCATGTTCTCCGGCCATCACAGGCGTATTCCCTAAAACTGTAAACTAAAGGGAACCATTCCTCTTTTTAATATTTTGTCAGTAATAAAAGAAATTACTGCACTATTGTAAATGGAAATATCTCTATGAATTCTACAACAAAGATCCATTGTTGGTGCCAAAAGAGACAGAATTTATTAAAGTTACTATTTTCCCTGCAAATACAAGTTTTGAGGAAATAAATAATATAAAGCTCATACTTACTACATTAAACACAATTTCTGACTCAAACAGCTAGATGTAGCATTATAAAGTATAATTGTAAATTTATTGTCATTCTGGAAAATATTCTCCTGTCCATCTCTTATAACTCAAAATTCTCATGATTATTCTATAATGTTACTGGATCATATCCTTCTTCTGTGCATGAACATTTGATTTATATACTGTCTGCTTTTTCTCCCTTCTATTCCCAAAAAAGATTAAAGACAAAAAATAATGAGATGTAGCAAAATCAATAACTGCATTTAAAGAATGCACAGTACATATTTTAAACTTGGTAAGTAAAATCCCAGCCTTTGTCTGACATCATATACTTATGTGACTTATATATGAAGTTAGTAGTCAGTCTGTGTTTCAGATATTAATTCCACCTTTCAAGTAATCATGACACCTTTCTAACCACATGATCATATACTGTGCTACCTAGTATATATACCTGATAATTAAACTGGGTATGACAAAGGAGTAAGCTCTAAATTGGGAGCACATTAAAATTATTTTGGTTTTCTGATGTCTAGTATGGAGAACAAGAATGCAGAAAGGTCAGAAAGCACAAAATTCATTCAGCACAAAATCTTTTCCTACCACCAACCTGGAATTCATAGGTAGAAGCATCTCCTGTACATATACTTAGAATCTAATGGCAGGCCTCAATCAAATAAGATTGGGGGGAGGGGGAGATGTCATTGAACTCAAGGAAAATAGAAAAATTATTGAATTGTTTTATAAAGCAGAAGTGTCTGGAAGAAGGAATTAAACGTAGGAACTGAATGTCATATAAACAATGAAACTTGATAAGGCAAGTTGAGTGCAAATATTTCCTTGAATTGATATTTGGCTAGGGAGTAATTTACATTTTGAAACATGAGAGAGAGAACTTAATTAGCTATATGTTGTTAATCTCTCAATGGCTGCTGCTTAAAATAGTCTTGACCTATCAATTACCATCGTGGACAGGAAAACTAAAATGGAGTGCATTGTATAATGAGATGAGGTTTTAATGTTTTATGCCATGTGTAACTCTGGCAGTCAGTTCTTGTGGGGAATGGCAGTGAAACTTGATTTTGCACAGTTAAATTACATTTTAAAAGTAGCCTTCACTTACCAAATTTAATCAAGATTTATTTTTATTGAAGACAAGAAGTTAGGAAGAACAAAGATGTTTATTGAGTTTATTGCTCTACACTAAAGAAATAAAACATGTTAATTAAACCATTACTTCTTGTGTGTCTAGGCAGGAATACAGGACTTGACTTGGTACTACAGATATTACTTTAGGGGTAACTCTTGATTTTTGGTACAAACAAATGAATGCAATTTATTTCACTTAGATTTCAATGAAGACAGAATGTAAGTATTCATTACTTGACAAACTTGATTTTGTATTGAAAATACAAATAAAAATAAATAGCCACTTAACTAGTACAAATTACATCAAAATAACCAAGATATTTTTAAGGCATACAATTTTTTTATTATTAAAGTTTTATTAAAATGAGCCAAAGCAAAAGAAATACAGAAGTTTTGAATATAGTTCTCTTAGTACCCGAACATTTTTCATATAAATATTAGAAACAATAATAGTATTTTCTCAAAGGCAAGAAAGCTGTAGATAGTTTGTCTTCTTTTATCAATAGTAATCTTCTTAATAAAATCACATTAAAATTCAGAGACTGTGTCTTAAGAGAGCACTATTTGCTGTCATGACACTCAGTGATATCTTCATCAAGGAGATGAAGGGCATCAGTAGGTTTTATTTTCTAAAGGAATTTCTTGTAAAATTATGTCTCGTGCTAAATCCATATTTGAAAAATACTCTAATATATACATATAATATATATATATTATTAGAGTGTATATATATGTATATATATATATATGTTATTACTTTGTGCATGGTCTTAAACAGAAATCTAAGAATTTCTGAAATAAAATCTAGTCAGTATAAAATTTTCAAAATGCCTTGGTCCTAGAATCCCTCCCCATAATGTCCCATAACATTTCACAAAATTCTTTGCAAGGATCTTACTTGAGAATTTTGCTGTAACCTTCCCTCCATCTGGCACTTTTTCTGAATGGCCTGACCTTCTGAGAAGTTAATTACATTCCCCAGATGCTGGATTTCAGTGCCAGAATCTGGATTTGGAGAAGAGTCTAGGCTTCATTCTTTCTTGCTGTGTTTAGTGTGTGTCCTTCATGGCTGCTTTCCTGTGTGTGATCTCATCAACCAAGAATCCTATTCCAGGTGATTAGAGAAAGAACTGGTTACAATGGTCATGCTATTCTCCCTGATTTAGACATAGCATTTTGTTAAGCACTTTGTAAGCTGCAAAGTGAAAATGCATATCTAATAAAAGTCATCTTCCATTATGCTTTCTCTAAAATTTTGATGCTTAAAAAGCCAGAGAGTACATTTAAAGGAAGAGCCACTAATGTCATGTCTGCTCTTTACTGTCTGACATAGCTCATAATCTGAAAGTATATAATGCTATTACAGACAACAGCAGTGTAATAAAAAAATGTAATTGTTGTAAAAACTGTACAAGATCAATAATTCTATCAAAGTTCTGACTTCTATAAACAAGAAGAAAACAAATCCACATAGACTGTAAAAGGTATATGCAAAGAAAATTAATATTAAAAAATACCAGAATGCATAGCATTTTAATGTGAATTTCAACTTTGTGAATGACTGGTTTTTGGACACTTTACTCAGCTCAGGAACCCACATCCATATTAGGTAGTGTTTTTTTTTTCCACTTTCAAAAAGCTGTCAATTTCTGTTTGATGTCTAACTTAAATCTATGATCTTTTTTCCACATCTCCTAGCAGTAGTTAGCATTTTTAGCAGACATGTCCTACTTTTTCTCTTACATGCTGATAAAATTGTTCTTGAGTAAGACAAACAGACAGACAGACAGATAGACAGAGAGAGAGATAAATAACCACACTGACAGAAAACTGCCAAGATGGAGTTCAGGAGGTGGGTTAGAAAGTGAGAACACTTGCCGTCAAAGACAAGGACCTGGACCAGTGTTTTACTTCACAGCTCCCACATAATAAGGTAGACATGCCCTGCATTCCCTTTACCATAGAGTTGTGAAGGAACATGCAGGAGATCCCAGGAATTTACTACACTAGAAACTAGCCTAGCCCAAAGGGCAATTGTCGGGCCTAATAAGAGACCCTGTCATAAAAGAATGAGAGAGAAACAAAAACACTGATATACTCCTGTGTCCTCTGCATGCCTTTGCACAGAAAAATCCTGCCACAAAGCCACATGAATGCAACATACACACGTACATAAAACATATGGATACACACATACACACCATCCATATACACACAAAAGAAAGAAAAGCATACCGCTCATTAAACCAAATTATATTAGTATTGACCTAAAGATCATTATTTCATATTTCTGGATGAATAGTTTGGGTAACTCAAATATCTATCTTCGTGTGTTCTAATGTTAATGGTAAGGACTTGCTATCTTTGGAAGCTCTTTTGTATTGTATATAACATACCCTGTACCAACTGATTATTACAATGTATAATTTACCTACCTAGGAGACTCATGTAAATAAAATCATAGTAGTGAATATTAATTCTAAAACTTTAAAATATATTAAAAACATATGTCATAAAATAAGTTCTAAAGGCATTATCTTAACCTTTCTATAGCTCTCCAATTAAGATGGAGGGAAGAAGACCTTGGACTGCCCACAGGGCAGGGAACCCTGACTGCTCTTTGGACTGGAGAGGGAGGGGGAGGGGAGTGGGGCGTTGGGAGTGGGGGGAGGGGGAGGGAAAAGGGAGTCGGGGAGGAGGTGGGGAGGAGGCAGAAATTTTTAATAAAAAAATAATATATATAAAAAACAAATCTGAAAATGGATAAGTAATTTGTAAATTTACAATGGTACAAAACCATTGCAAATATCTAATTTCTAACTTTCCACAGCACATGCCTTCTTCAAGTGAGAATCAAGTTTCAAATCGACAAGCTATTCCAACTCTACAATACACATGGAACTCACAGATGTAGATGTATATGTAGATGCCTATATTTCTAGCTATTCAACACTTTTACAGTTCTTGGTGTCTTCTTGATTATTATGTACCCGATTTCCTGATTTCTACTGAGCAATAATTTGTAATGTATTGACCACCACCCTACCCTACCCCTGCTGAAGTAAGGATGTTGGAGTCTCTATGTTTGAGGAGTCTGAATTTGGTTTTATTTGGACATCAGACCTTTGTGCATGTGATGTCCTTTAGTGGCAGAAGAGATTCTGAGGGAGAAACCATGAGAAGGAAGGGGCCAAGACTGGAGTGCTATGGATGCAAGACAGTGAGCACTAATGAATATATCATATGACCTACAAAAGAGGCTGAAAGTAGATCTGATCTGAGGTCAGGAAGAACTTTCCTAACTTCTTTTCTTTCCTATTCTTTTAAAACCCGATTCTATACATCCCCATCTTCAAAGGTATCATGTTTGGGGGATTTCATGAAAGAGTTCCTGAATCCTTTGCACTATGAAGATCAGGCAGGGCACAAGCAAAATCTAGAGACTTTGTGTCTTTGCAGCTAAATATTAGGCAAGCCAAAGAATCGGGTTTATTAAGCATTTAGATATCAGTTAAAATTCTTATCATAATATCAAAACTATTGATTTGTAACTAACAGAAACAATAATTCAAAATACTTTCTCTTTCACTTCCATGTTTATAGGAAAAGGAAAAATTCAGAATTAATAGTAGGCATAAAGAACCGATTATACGTTGAAGATACTGAAATACTAATGCAAAACTATCTTAGTACTATTTAGTCTAATTAATTATTATTCTATAAATTTTGATTTATGACAATTTATGTTAACTTGTTATTATATCTCACTAGGACAAGAAATGATACTTAATTTGGACTAGATAGTCTTATACAACAAAAGGCCTTTTCATAGGAGCTAACATTTGAGTATATTGACTTTCAGAATTTATTATGTAGCATCATAAAATATTGCTACTTCTAAAGGAATACTAAGTCTCTAGGGAAAACTTATTTTTTTTGTGGTGTTATGCTTTTACATCAGCTTCATGGTCTCAAAATGAAACTAAGGTGAAAAGTCACTGCAGAAACTCAATTCTACCACTTTTATTTGTAGTGATATTATTAACCTATCCAACAGAAATCATTTGATTTTGAATGCTTTCTGCCTATATAGTTAAAATGATTGGAAGTTTCCAGAATTATAAGTCTGACAAGCACACCTCAGTGAATTGTATTACCTTAAGGTATCAAGGAACCATATTGGGGGAAAACAAAGAAGAATCAAGATTGTTTTTGTTTTGAAAACCCTTTGCCCTTGAAATTCAGCAGTGAATCAACAGTGAGTATTTGATTTGCCTGAGGTAAACATGAAATCAGCTTGCTTGTTTGGAATTTGTATTGTCTTTTTCTCTTATTAGATAACTCTTGAATTTAACCATAGATTCTCTTCTCTGAGGGGCCTTCTGCACCAGTTGATGTCCTCACCACATTTATGTGATTTCATCAAAGTGATAGAAAGTTCATTTACACAGTTTTCTATTGGTGAAGAATCCAGCTACACCAGTCAATATATACTATAGAAGAAGAAAAGAGAAAGAAATCCATAGAGAAGGATTTATTGGCGTGCACTGATACCCTCCTCTACTGCTAACCTTGGAGCAGGAATAGTGACATATCTCTGCAAGGCTAGTGCTCTCCCAGGGAAGTTCTCTGTTTGTTGAGGGAAAAATGATTCGATAACACTATTTAACTTTGCAAGCCAGAAAACTGCTCGTGAAGGATGTCCTTGCCTACAGAATCTGAATACTCTCAATCACACCTATGCTCAAAACCAGACTTTAAGACTCTTTAGGGTTAAAAGAAAGCAACAAGACAGTAAGAAATACGGATTAATGCCAATTGAAAAGAAGAGAAAACAGAAAGCAAAGACAAGAATCTTATAGGGAGAGTCCAACTAAAAGAGGTGATTTATATGCTTCATGGCACACTACTCTTACATACAAAATAATACATTGAAGACAGCATTAACTCATTTCATTCTCTATTTTTAGCTTTTTCTGGATATTTAAGAATTATGAAAACCATTTACCTGATAAAATAAAGAATATAATGTGACTTAAGGAATATGTAGGAAATGAAACTAACAAATTGGATAAATAGATTTTACAACCTTAACTTACAGAATTATTTCATCACCTGTTACTTAGGGAAAATTTATAGTTATAAATCAAATCAATTTGGAGGGATTCAGCTATACTTCACATACTGAGGACAAATAGGATTATAGACTAACTCTCTGTTTTAAAGACAACAGAGAACAGGTCTTTATCTTAAAGGTAATATTAATAGTTTCTTTAACTCCTATATAATAATATAATTTTATGTCCCCTGCTCTTTTAGATATCACAGTCCTGTATTTATAACTCATATAATAGGAGGGACATTATATAAGAATGTCACAGATTGTCTTGTGGTAAGGACACTTCCATGTTGTAAGAAAACCCATAGATTCATGGAGAACTTCACATGGCCTGAGACCTTTGTCTAATCTCTGGAAATTTACCTAGTCAGCAACCAGCATAAGTCCTCAATCTTGATGTTGACAGAGCCTGCTTTGGAAAAATATAATTCAATCTAGTTTAATTGCTGAGATTTAAGAAAGATGTGATAACATTACTGTCAGCCTTGCTTAAACTATGGATTTTTGTAGTAGTCAGTCTATTAGAAAAGAAGTTTCCTTTTCTTCTATTGAAAAAATAATTATTAAGCTGTTTTATGTAAATGAGTGCCCTATCTGCATGTAGGACTATGTCAGAAGAAGACATCAGATCTCACTATAGATAACTGTGAACTACCATGTGGCTGCTGGGAATTTAGCTCAAAATTTCTAAAAGAGCAACCAGTGCTCTTAATTGCTAAGCCATTACTCCCACACCAAAATAATTTTCCTTAATGAGAGATAAAGTCTACTATACATATCTATGGATACAAGAATAAATATTGCATGCTTGTTTAGTAGGTGAAGAACTATAGTAAGCTAAGAACTATAAATGCTATCGCCAGAACCATGATTTCACTTGCCATGAGCTAGGCTTTCATTATGAGGCATGGTTTTCCTCTTGTTGAGTTGATCTAAAGTCCATTTGGAGAGCTGTTGGTTATTGAAAATATATTTGTTCTACTACTTTACCATTAGGCATATCATTCTATGCTGGCTGTATGGTTCATTAGCATCATTGCTGGGTAGGAATGTCGGTGGCTTCACTCATTTGGAAGTTTGCATGATACCTCTGGTTTAAAGAAAGCTAATTTTCAGGGATGGAATATCAGGTCAGGACTAGCTCATAGGTTCCTGGGCATTATTTATGAAGTGTACGTTGCCATCAGTTTTAGGGATTTACGTTCCACCACTGGAGGTTAACCAAAGGCAGCTGTAATAAGCTCTATGATTTAGGAATTTTTTGGATTGCACTGACTTTGGCCCTCTTTCAAAAAAGAAGAGCTGAACACTGTGGTGTTTGGGTTACCCAAATGGTGATATATTGAAAGAGTTCTCAGAATGATTAAAAACTGTCAAATTAGAGGGTGTGAGAGGTAACAGAAAGTTTTATTTGTATTAGGAGATTTCACTACATCTTTTAACTGATTAGAAGAATGATAAAATGACTCATTCCCAGTTGACATAGAAAGATATAAGCATGGCCAATAGGTAGCAAAACATAAAACCAAGAGAACCCCCTATTTATCATACTGGTGAGTTCCTGGGAAGATAACATTGCTGAAACATCATTAGCATGAAATGTTTATAGTCAGACCTCTTTCTATTGGACTTGATTTGAGACACATGGAAGAAAGAAGACCTAAGAGATTTTTGGAAATTCTTAGAATAACTTAGGGAGAATCTGGTCACGGTGGAAGAATAGGGACCATCTTAGTATGTCAAAGACACAACTGTCATGGTGTTTTTCCTTTGTTTCTCATCATTGTTATTTTGTGTGGCATGCTAAACACTCCTTCCTGTTGAATCATGCTTTCTTGTCCAATTACCTTACTAAACTTTAAGATCGCATTTGTAAATATAATTCATAGAGAAAATTTAAGATTGCCTAAGAGTGCTTTCTATTCTAAGCGTTGGATTCTGCAGGTGCGAGATCAGTTGGAATGTGTTCCACTGACCTTCAAGGTCATTTGAAAATTACTATGGCCAGTTGGTAAAGGCTTCCAGACAGATGGTCCCTGTTCTCACTACATTTTTTACAGTTCTGTCTGAAAGTAATGATTGTATTGGAGGCTCTAGAGAGATGCTGCGCTCACGGTACACTAAAGTGAAGTCGTTAAGGGCTTCCATGTGTGGTCTCGGGCTCATAAAGTGAGTATCCCACTTTTAGGTGTATAGCATTTGGGGCCATTAAGACAAAAGTCTTTTCTCTTTTTATCTCTGCTAAGTGATGGTGCTAAGAGCACCTTGCAATACTGGCACCTGATTCCAAAACCAATGGGTGTGGTTTGAAGTTGAGAGTGTATGAACAGTTCAGCTTCTGCTATTGTCTAAAGCATTTCCACAATTGTTTGCAAATTTTCTCAAACATGGCCAACTTTATAGGGAGATAAATGTCTGAACATTCTTTTACTGGTGGGGATTCTGCTGTGGGAAAAGATTTGTCTTCCATAAAATAAAATAAAAACAAGCCAAAACAATAACTCTAACAAATCTCATTAGGAAAATAGGAATAACATTTAGTGAAACTGTAATATTTAGAAAGGGGAATAGGGAATTGGTTGCAGAAGAAGTTTCTGATGCAGGAAAGTTCAAGGAAGTTCATTTGTTTTTGATTTATCATGGAAACAGAAAGACAGTCTCCTCCCACTAAATCAATAAAGTGCTCTGGAGTTACCAAAAATATTGAGCCCTGGTATATAGAAAGCCAATTCTCACAGCATTTAAAACCTCATTCTGTGGTGTCTGAAAACTGCCATATCAAAAATGAAAAGTACAGTGAACACAAAGGAGGTGGAACCCACAGATAGGATTACAGCCTCTGTGGCCACCTGCTGTTCTAGGTACAGTTTCTCTGTAAATGTTTGGGTCATGCAAACTTATCTGTTTTTTTCTCATTAGATTTGTGTATCATTGAGCTACATGCAGTCTATACAATAGAAAAATATATGTGCACATTTAATCAGCACATAACAAAATACATAGCATGGAGAAAATCTGATATTAAGAGCATCCTGCACTCTAGTCTAATCCATAGGGTTATATGAAATAGTATTTGAGCAATTCTTCGTCTGGGTTGCTCTGCTTTCATTTGTGTGTCTCCTGTACTTTGGGTTTAGAGTGGCTTGCTAATCTGTGAATGTCAGAATCATGGTTGCCAAACTGCTGTAGACAGGATTTACTGGCCACTTTCTTGAATCAAAGACAACTTTCACCCAAAGAACATTCTATGCCTTGCAACAGTTTGATGAATAATTTCTTAAATACAGACTGTTCACTATGTTCCTATGTTAATCAGGTGTTCTTTTCACAACTTTCAGGTCTACAGACCATGTGATATGCTATAATTCTCTGGAGAATATGACCTGGAGGATAAACATGAAAAAATTAATTCCTAAGCACTTACTGAATGATGGGAACATTTTGCAAGCACCTACCATTTAATTTTTTAAAACAAGTCTTCAACACAGAGGAACTTTGTTTTGGAGAACAGGCAAATGAGACTCTGAAATGTGAAGTAACTTGTTAAGGCCATGTTCGAGTAAGATTGTGTCTCCCAAATATGTCTAATAGGCTGCAACCATGAAGTCTCAGCAATATGGCTACCTATAAATTCCTGAACAATGAAGACACCAGTGGACATGGGAGGGGAAACCTCACAGACCCCCCATCCTCTGCACAGAATATGGGCAACTGAAAAATATTGAGAGTGGAAGAAATACTCTCCTCTAGGTTAAAAGTCCACATGTTGGTTACTCAACATCAAGTACTCAGTCCTCAGATCATACACATAAATGTAACATATAGACTAAGTAGGTTCTATTTAAGAGTGTGTGTGTGTGTGTATTGGTAACAATGATTAAAGAAAGGAGACCATCAATTTGGGGGGGGGGTTGCATGCATTGGAGGGTTTGGAGAGATGAAAGGAAAATGGAAAAGACTTGAAATGATATATATTATAATTTCAAAGATAAAAATATTATTACTTCAAAAAACTGTGCTAAGAATGTTCAAATACAATGAAACATTCTTAGTAGAAGGCAGTAAGCCTTGGGTGGACTGTCACTGTCAGCAATAGATAGCAAGAAGACATAAGCATATTGGTTGGTTTGTTCTGTTCCCGAACTATAATTCTGATCTCCTTTTATTTTTAATTAAAAATGAAAAGCAAAAGAAAGAAACAAATGAAGAAAAGTACCAAGGAAAATATAGGACAGAGAATACTCATTTATAAAGAATTGATATTCTATGGGTATCAATAAAAGGTGAAAGAAAATGTGAGAAAACAGGTTTATAAATTTTATACCACTTCCAAAATATACTAATACATTTCATAATCTACATTCTAGTTGCAAATTTCCTAAGGTAGGAGAATGCCTACTTGTCATATTCTGTAAATGTTTTGTGAAGAGAATAAACCACCAATATTTTCATATCTAATAATTTTATCATCATATACAGATATAGAAATTTCTGCAAACATCTTTGAATACCTCTGGAAGCAGAGGCTTCCTAGAGGATCTTAACACTACAGGGATTAGAAAGTGATTTAAGGAAAAGAAGAAGAAGACTAGCGCTTCCCCAAATTCCCATAGGTCTCAGAACTGGCAGCAAACAAAACAAAAGCAATGGAAACTTCTAACATCTACTGTAAGGGAGAATAGCTGAAGCCTAGCTGACTTCTATCCTCTTAGGGGTAGTTATGAATGACAGAGGAAGTCTTCTCAAATCTATTTTGATATCCCTTTTCAATTCTTAAGATAGCAGTTCAGTAAGATTAACTCTCAAATGAATTCATTGCATTTGCATTATTTGCAGGTGATAATCTGGACAACAAGGGGAAGCTATAACCAGTCAGTTTTAACAAGTGCCTTTTTCATGAGTGTTTCCCCCCTTTACATCCCAAAACATCAGAAGACGTAGACTCCAGCAGCAAAAGAAAGAAAATAATGCTATAAAAATAAAACAACAAACGGCATCGCACTGATGCTAATTTGCAAAACCAAGGCATGTAAGATGAAAAAGAAAAAAGCCTACAGTGTCACACTCCGACGTCAAATTCCCAAGAATAAACCTGCTGTTCAGTGGCTGCTTAAAGAAAGAAGAGGATAGGAGATTTGAATTTCAACTAGAATTTGAAAGAGGAAGTACAATGAAATCAATAACATAAATTATGTATGATGTATTTTTAAAATTATATAATAAATGATTTTTTATCCATTTTGGAATAAATACTAGGCATATTGAATTGGTGGTAAATTAAATCTAAGGACAAAATTTAAAGAACAAATGTGAGAAAAACTATTCATATTTAGACTAATTCAGTTCATTTTCTGTCGTGTTTGATAACTCAGAGAACATCAAAGGAAAAAGTACAGTGCAACAGCTAATACAGAATGCTGTCCTCAATGTTTTACAAGAAAAGTACTGAGAACAAAGAAATTTCTATGCAATTATAATACTTGCATTATGAATTGACTTTTCCTTTTTTTGATTCTCACAAGATACGAATGCATATTCAGGGAACTTTTGAGCGACAATCACAGGATATATGTGCCTGAAGAAAAGGTGGAGAATTGTCACCTAATGTGGAGGAAACAAATCAAATGAGAATTTGTGTGTGTGTGTGTGTGTGTGTGTGTGGACCATCAGGAGTTAATTCAAATTTGAGACTCTGGGGACCGAGGAGTTGGATTATCTACCCAATTATTCTTCCAATATCTGTTATCAGCAATCCAGTGGCAGATTCCAGATAAATGTCTAAGTCAATTTTCCAACATTTCAAGTTGAAATAGGATATAAACAAGACTAAATAAACCTCTTGGTTATGACAATAAATTAAAACAACTTGTTTTAAAATATTCAATGTGGGAACTTGTGTGGAGTTAATGACTGGTATTGACCATTTATATCACTAAAATATACTTTTGTGCCAATTAATTCTACTCTATTCACTAATATTTTTTTCAAGATTGTGTTTTTTAAACTGTCATAATCAGCTTCTTTTGTCAACTAGACACAATCTAGAGTCACCCGGGATGAATAAACTTCAGTTAAGGGATTTTCTACTTCAGAATAGCCTGTGGCATATCTGTGGGGCATTTTCTTCACTATTGATCAATAGAGGAGGCCCTAGCCCACTGTGGTCAGTGCCAACACTGTTCAGGTAATCCTAGGTTGTATCAAACACACAGCTAAACATGATGCTAGAGGAAGCAGCATTCCTCTGTGGTTTCAGCTTCAGTTTCTGCCTCCAGGTTGCTGCTTGGGTAACCTGTAGGATGAAATAAATTCATTTCTCTCCAAAATATATTTTTGGATATAATGTTTATAACATCAACAGGTAGCAAATTAGGACACATACATTCCTTAAAATCCAACAAACAGAAGTGACCTGACAAACAAAATATTCAAATATAGGAAAGTGGCTGGGATGTACTCACTTCCCTCTTCTGAACCAATACCAAGCATCCATGATGCATTTCTCAAATTCTGATCTAATATTAACACAAGTTTTTGGCAATGATTTAATGTTAATTTCTCTACTGTTAAATCATTTTTCTAAAGAACAGGGACATTTTATTCAATCTATATGTCTTGTGTCTAGTGGATAACTGTGGTCTAGAAACTGGGTGAAGATTTTCATTTTCTCTTTGATTGTTTATACATGTATGACCTCCTACTATTTTAACTCATTAAGTATAAAAGTAGGTTTCTCTCACTGACTGTCTATCAGCATTGCTTCTAAGGACATTACATTTCATTAGTTATCCATAGACCACTGAGGTCAGGGAGTATTGTGTTGACATTGTTAATACAAAAATTATGTCCACCTCTTGTTCAGTGGTCGTGTTGAGAAATGACCTGTACTTTGGAAACCTATCCAAGAGAATAAAAGGACGCATTCTAAAAGACACAATTTTCACTGGCTTTTCAACAACATGAAGCTTTTCTCACTAGTACATTTCTTAGAGGCCTCTTGGAAATCAGAAGCTGCATCTGGATAATTACACTTGACTAATAAATATACTCCAGCTTATTACTCATTCAGTTCTTGTGTCCCAAGGCAATCCTAGCATTCCCATTTAAATTCTTGTTACAGTTTAGATCTTGTGATGGTTTTGGTTTTATTTCCTTTTATATGTTTAAGAAACTCTCAACAGCGAGACCGGTTTTGTCCCATGCTTTTTCAGTCCCCGGCCAGCTGGCCTTGGTGAGTTCCCGATAGAACATCCCCATTGCCTCAGTGTGTGGGTGCACCCCTCGCCGTCCTGAGTTCCTTGCTCGTGCTCACTCTCCTTCTGCTCCTCCTTTGGATCGTGAGACTTCAGTCCAGTGCTCCAATGTTGGTCTCTGTCTCTGTCTTCTTTCATCGCCTCATAATGGACAATGAGGACTACTGAGAACTGAAGAACAATGGCAATGGGTTCTTGATCCTATTGCATGTAATGGCTTTGTGGGAGCCCAGGTAGTTTGGATGCTCACCTTAATAGACCTGGATGGAGGTGGGTGGTCCTTGGACCTCCCACAGGGCAGAGAAACCTGCTTGCTCTTTGGGCTGAGGAGGAAGGAAGACTTGATTGGGGGAGGGGGAGGGAATGGGAGGTGGTGGCGGGGAAGAGGCAGAAATCTTTAATAATTTAATTAATTAATTAATAAAAAAATCAGCAAGAAAAAAAAATAAATAAATAAATAAATAAATAAAAAAAAAGAAACTCTCAACATCATCACATGCCTACCACTAGATGACATTGAGAAGATATTCATTGTGAAGTTATAAAATGAAAAATTTTTACTTTTCTCATAGCCTAATCAGGCCCTGTCCATCCACAACCATTACAGTTTATTGTCACTTCCAATCTTCTAACACTGGAGGATCTGTAATAGCCTTTCTTCTATCCATTTAACCCCCTTTCTCACACTGTGCTTCATATGGACTTAATGCAGAATGATCACTCTCATGAACTGTACTAGGAGTTATAGGGGGAACAGAAAGCTTCATCTGATGTGTTGCCTTCAGCTTTTTTTTTTTTAAAAAAAAAAAAAACTCATTAGACAGGGATGGGTTCTCCAAAATACAGACATAATTTAAGTCATGACTTTGAGAGATTATATGTTCAACCAACAAATGTAGCTAAAAACACACTGTAATGAGTTGAATGGGTCTACACCAAATTTATGTACATCTGAATATAAGTCTATTTGGAAATAAATATTTTGTAAATGAAATTGAGAGGCATGTTACCTTGGATGATAAAACCATATGCTTTGTGCCATTTCCGTGAAAAGAGGAAAAATTTGGTGCAGACGCATAATTAAAAATTTACTGTTGAAACCAGCAGATGATAGAAGCAGAGGTTTAAGCAACAGTGATGTCTAGAACTCTAAGACAAAAAATTCTAAGAATTGGTAGAACTGGGATCAAGCAACAGGCAAGACGTATTCTTCCCTGCTTGCATTTCATTTTTATATCTATACATACACAGGAGTGTAAAAGTAAAAATGAATAACTTTCTGCTTCTTTCAGTGAGTTATAGCAACCCTAGGGAAGAAAGGTGAGGAAATGAAGGAAAGCAGTAAGATGGAGGCAAGTTGGGACAAATAGAACTTAATCAGTTTTAGGAATTCTGTGTCCTATTAGAGAGAGCATGGAATATTTAGTTATCTTTACACACAGAAATATTAGAGTATATAATTTTCCAATGCATCCCTTTAGTTGGCTGCTCTCTTTTTCTTCATGTGTTTCTTTTATTCCAATTTCTTCCTTGCTCGTTCCTGAACATGGAGTCTCTCTTAAACAGAGGCAGCTGTCTTGTGAGACAATGATAGTTAGTACTTAGCCCTATAGGGATATAAATAGTTAAGAGTCAATAAGAAATATGTAGCTTCTGACAGTTTCCGATGTATATAATCAAATAAGTTCATATTGTTTCTTAGGTAAAATTTTAAGGACCATTCACATTCATATCATCTAACTAACACTGTAAACACTTAGGCCAATTTAGTTTATGCTGTGTGATATTGTAGCAGGCTAGATGCCTACTAATGATCTGTTGCCAAATTTATAAAAAAATTAGTCCTTCATGGTTCAGCAGAATCTTCCTCACTATGTGTGGTTGTATTTGATACTCAAATTCCCTATAAACATCAGTGGTCTTTCAACAAAGATAATTCCTTATCTTGTGATTTGCTTTGAGACAGCCTTTCCAAACAGATGGTGGTTGTCAGTGGATGTTTCCATGATCAATCACATTGCCAATGTGAACATTTTGGCAAGTTGGTTATTACAACAGTGTCTCCCAGAGCACATAGATATGCCAGAGCCATATTCTCTTTGTTCCTAGAACTGATCTTGATTGTGTTCATTCAAGGGCTCCCATGTCCCTTATTGTTCTTTACAATGTGTCATGCTGATGTTTCTTCACTGGAGAGAATTTTGTTCACCAGAGATATACTCTTAGCTTTAAGTTTAAAGAAGAAAATTTGCTATTTCAATTTTCCTCACAAGATCTTTTCTTTTTACAAACTTATCAACCCTTAAAGAGATCCTCTCATATTCCATGCCAAATGGTATTAGAGGAAATTATATTAATGATATAAATTTTATTCTTATATAAACTTCAAATAACTACAAATAATATATTCATAGTAATGTACTAATGAATTCTATTAAAAGAGGAAGCAAGCATGAAAATAATAGATTGATTTCAGATTCAGCAAAGCTATTAAGTAAGTAAGTCAGTTTAGCTAATTAATCACATTAGGAAATGATTTAAATTTTAAAATATTTAGTTTTCTTACCCCTTTTTACATTGTTCTAGGTAGTGGTTGTAAAATAAAATACATTCTCTACTGATGCATAGTTTTCAATTCAAACAAAAATGTTATCAGATAATACAATTATAACCAATACCACTAATAAAGAAACAATAAAAAAATGGAAAGTTAAAATAGTTAATAGATTCCAGATTATTTTCTGAAAGACTAGAAAAAAAGATTATTTTGATAGATAGAATGATGTTAACTGTAAAGAAAGAATATCAGGCAAAAGGACAATGCTACACAAAAAATATTCTTGGGAAGTTGAAAGTTTATGGAAGCTGGAATTGCAATTAGAACCCAAGTATTGGGCTTAGAGGTGGATCTGTAAGTTATGAAGTCTTAAAGGTAAGAATTGTTATCCAAATAAAACAGTTGGATAGTGATTTCATTTATGCATTTTTTTTAGTGTCTTTCTGCTTTTTGTACAAAGTATTGAGTCATATGAGAAAGCAGCAGAGAGGTGAAATCATTCTAAATTCTGAACCAGAATGTAATTCTAACATCACAGAAGTCCTGATAGAATGCTTGTTAAAACTGCAGTTAGAACTACTGGATAAGAGCTGTATACCTATAGACTATATTCTGTTGCATGGAGGGCCGCTTGTTCATCTGGGCCACCCAGGTAGCTTAGCCCTGAAATAACCACACAGAAACTGTATTAGTTAAACCACTGCTTGGCCCATTAGCTCTAGTTTCCTAAGGTTAATTCTTACATTTTAATTTAATCCATTCCTATTAATCTGTGTATCACCATGTGGAAGTGGCTTACCGAGTAAAATTCCTAGCATCTGTCATCTGTCTCTCGCTGATCCATGGTGTCTGACTCTGACTTTGCTTTCTTCTTCCCAGACTTCAGTTCTGTCTTCTCCACCTAAGTTTTGTCCTATGAAGCCAAACCAGTTTCTTTATTCATTAATCAATATAAGCAACACACAGAGGGAACTCCCACATCAATATTCACTATTAAAAACTTGCCCCAACATCTGTAAGATGCAAGAGGCATGTTTAGCTCATGACAAATTAATTAATTTTAATTAGGCTCAGATTAACATGAATACATGAAAGTAAATGCTGAAAGTTGACAACACCAGAGTTGCATTTTCATAGCTATAAGCTTACTCGATGCATAACTATGTGGGGACTTTATTTTAATTCCAAAGAAAATATACAATGAATCTCTCAGCTACTGCTTAAGAAGGTTTACAAACAGTTGATTCATTTAATTGTTCTTTTAATCTAATTTTGGCTTAAGACACCTCATTGTCGACTATTTACTTTCCACTATTGAAGCTGCAGAATAATTTTATGTAGCACCATGATAATATCATCTTGTTGCAGTAATTTTCTACAAGTAACAGTACATGTTTTCAAATGAAGTTTAATTGATGGTGCCACTATCTATGCATGAAGTAAACAATACATGCTTACCTGACATTCTCCTTACATTTTGTAAAATAATAAAGTTATGTATTATAAACACAATAGGCCATTATTCTCAGAAAGGAGCTAAGAATAATGGTATAAAGACATATTTCCATATATGTATGTATGGATATGGATCTAGATATATACACACACTTGTGTTGGTGTTTCTAACAGAAGAGATATTTTTAGGGAACACATCTTCAGATAATACCAGGTAAAGCTACTTGTCAAATCAGGGACTAGAAAGACAGAATTGATTTATTGGGGAATGTTTAAGTCAATAACAGCGCAAGAACAAAAGACATGATGTAGAAATAAATCAATCTGGCAGTTCTAAAAATATCTTTTGAAAGTATTAAGGATTCCAGGAATGTTTCCTGTAGTGACCTAAAATAAACTAGAAGATAAAAGCACATACGTATTTTATTATTTTGGTTTTTCGAGACAGGGTTTCTCTGTAGCTTTTGATACTGTCCTGAAACTAGCTCTTATAGACCAGGCTTGCCTTGAACTCACAGAGATCCGCCTGCCTCTGCTTCCCGAGTGCTGGAATTAAATTAAATGTGCCACCACCACCCAGTTGCACATAAATATTTTCTTTTCTTTTCTTTCTTTTTTTCTTTTTTTTTTTTTTTTTTTTGATTTTTCGAGACAGGGTTTCTCCGCATTTTTTTTTTTTTTTTGGTTCCTGTCCTGGAACTAGCTCTTCTAGACCAGGCTGACCTCGAACTCACAGAGATCCGCCTGCCTCTGCCTCCCGAGTGCTGGGATTAAAGGCGTGCTCCACCACCGCCTGGCCACACATAAATATTTTCATACTAAATGTTTGACATTTTATTATTAATTTTGTTATGTCATTTGTGTCCTCTGTTTAACCAAAACAACTTCTGTAATTGACTTTCATGATTACCAGACTCCAAAGTTTGGCTTAACAACTTGGGAGCTTCAGTTCTGTTTATAGTGATACATCATTAAAAAATACTATATTTAATAATAATTTTGCACTCCAAATTAGATAGTGAATAAACACTTTCTTCCAGATCGGAAGGACAGAACTTGAAATTTGAGGACATGTGTTCGCACCTGAGAAAAACCTGTGTAGAAATGGAAAAGACAGGATAATTTTAACCTTGTGTAAACCTGCAGGATGACTTTTGATTTTGCCTTTCTTGTATGTTTTCCATCTATATACTAATAGATACTTTTTACAACTTGAAGTTCGGTAAAACTATAATTCATTTTACTGCGTGCAGTAATTAGAATTAAGACAGAAAAATACATTGAAATGCACACTATGTACATCAAAGGGCATAATAGATTGGGATAAGGCAAACAGAGTAGAAGTTCTGTCAAGGTAAGAGGCACGCTTTTCCCCATTACTTTTTAAAAAATAATTATAATGATCTTACTGTATATAAATGTAGTCTCCCTATATATCTGTACAATTGGAGTTGCTCCAATTTCATAAAAATTAATAAATATTTCCTTCTAGTCTTTATCTATCTTAGACCATAATTTCAAACATGTTTGAATAAATGCCATGGTCAGTAAGTATAATAAATTTAGGGATATTAACAAACACTTGCCAAAAATTTCCAAAAACAATTTATTAATTTATCACCCTTCTGGTTTTTTTTTTTTTTTTTTTTTTTTTATACAGAAACCTGTCATAAGCACTGGCTATTAGTCTTTTGTTTTTTAGTTTACCTAATTTTTTAGAAAGGTTGTATTTTTTTAATGCCATTGACTAGTTTTGCCAGAAGTGATTATTTTGTTGCACATTGGATAAATAGTCTATACTATGCATCTCATTAATATGGATATTTTAAAACTGTTTATTCTGTCATGGTTATATATGTTATAGAATATATCATTAAGTAGAGTTACAGCTCTATTAATTTGTATCTTCTCATATTTTATGTGGATCAAAATAAAAATAATGTTTTCATTAGTATGAGTAGATGTTTTATTTATGACACAGATAAATATGCATTTGTTAATGCTACTGCTATGGTTTCTTACTGTAACTAGTCAAATTTCACTCTATAGGTGAATTACTGAATGAATCCAAATGTAGTGCATCTACAATACATTCTCCACCAACTTTTATTTGTTTGCCACTGTCGCACTTACTCTACTAAAGGAAATGAATTTTACGTAAGCAGTGCTAACAAGTTTGAGAAAATTATCATGTACCAGATTCTGCTTTTAGCAATAAGACATTGTAATGTTTTCAATTTTATGACTGAGTTTTTGACTATTTGCCCAATTCTCTTGTCACATTTTATACTAAATATAACCCAAATAAATCAATCTATAATTATTTACAGTTTTAAGTTAAAATGTGCCTGATATATACCTTTAATAAACCAAAGAATTAAAAACACAAAAGTGAGGCATAGGATGTGGATTTATAGTAGATTGCTTGCTGAGCATGTATGAGTCCCTGGTTTTGATGACTCAGAACTGGGAAAAAGGAAAAGAAGTTGAAGTAGAACGCAAAGATTAGCACCATAAGTTTTTCATGAATTGAAATTTAATGTCATTTTCAGGTCAAACACATAATGAACTTTTTTATAAGTAAAGTGAATAATTTTCTGGTAAGTAATGGATATTGATGGGACCATAGGCATTAAGGAAAGAGAAAAAACAAAAATGCCATTCTCTCTCTTAACCTCATAACTATCATTAAATTTTAAACAATTGCAGATGACTCTTGTATATACTTTCATCTGTCAGTCAAAAGTATATTTTAGTGGAAAGAAACTGCTTCTCATAACAGTTCTTTCCCCACTAGGCTTGGTTCTCAGGTATATTGCTTGAGAACCTATACTAATATAAAACCCTACTATTGCTATTGTAGAAATCTTACATAGCCTGCAGTGACCCTGTGGGTGGTTACAAATAGCAATGATTTTCTTTAAATCTCTAACCTCTCAAAATCCACTCATACAGCCTACAAAGAGAAATAGCTGAAAGTCCCAAATAATACAACTTTAAACAAGGCATAAACAAAATCAGTATTAACCATCTATTTTCCAGCATTTTATTCTACAACCAGCAGTATTTCTAGTAAGTATTTACTTATTTATGTGAATTCATTGTTACTTTATGGAACTTATAAAAGTAGAACAGCTGTAGGATATCCATTATATAAATTATTAATATTATGGTATACATAATGTGAAGGACTCTTCTCTGTTGAGAGAAGGTATATAAGAGATGAAAGAAAACATATTAATATCACAGAAAAAAATAACAAAGAAAAGAGAGAAAATAGCCTGAAAAATACTGATATTAAATAAGAACTAAGGTTTTAACAGAAAATTAGAAGTTTTGAAATTATAATTTAAAAATTTTTTAAACAGACATGATTGTGTAAACCAACAAACCTAATATTTAGCTTTTTCAAAGGTTTTAAGGTAAAAATGTATAGCATTGGATATTGTTGCAATATCATCATCATCTCTGTTACTATAGTATCGAAAATAGCATTGGATTCTGTAGCATAAAAAACACAAGATAAGAATAAAGGATAAAACACTGTGGCAGAAAAAAAAATGACATCATGGAATTTGCAGTAAAATGAATGGAACAAGAAAGAAAATCATCCTTAGTAAAGTATCCTGGGCACAAAAAGAAAAATATGGTATATATTTTGTTGTGATAATTAATCATTAAGTCAATGTAATCAAGCTACAATCTATAGATCCAGAAAGATTATGCATAGAGCAAGGGCATACAGATAGATATTGTAAGAAAAAACTAGAATAGATAGTAGTGGGTAGGTTTGAGTGCAAGGAAGGATTCAAATGAGGAGGGGATTGGGAAAACAGAGTGAAATATGAAAACAAAAACAAACCAAACAAACAAAAACAGATTTCTGGATTTAGAGACGCACATTTCTTTGTTAGAGGATAATTATCCTGCCTACTGTAGGACCTTTTCTGGATACATATGCCTGTTCTGCAAAGAGACCTCCATTGCTGCAGACACTAAAAGATAGTATCACGTGGTCAAAATAAGAAATGTTTGCTGATATAAATATGAAATGATCCACTTAAAATTTACATGATGCATAGGTTAATATTTTTATTGTACCATGTTGGTTTTGATCCATTGATTCTAATTTTAGACACCTATCCAATATAAGACAGATTTCAGATACAAACATTAAAAGCATAACTTACTATAAATTACAAACTTTGATTCTAACATACATTATGATATTGCACCTTTTTAAAAAAAATGATTCTTGGGATTGATAAAATATATCTGTTTTACTTAAACTCTTCTCACATTCCATTGTCTCTGAAATCAAAATGGATTCACCAAATCACTTGTAGTTACAGGTGAGCTCTGTAAGAATCTACATCTTAATAGACCTCAGGAAAATCAAGACAATATACAACTAATGATAACAATGACTGGCTGGTTAGAGGGTGTGGAAGGGACTAACTACTCTTGTAACAAAATAAAATCAAGTTTGATTTATTTAATTTTCTATTTATTGGGCCCTCTGAATGCGGATAGCAGATGTGTGGCTTGGGCAGTTGTTGTGGCCACTGGCAGTGGGACCACGATTTTTCCCTAGTGCTTGAACTGCTTTTTGGAGCCCATTCTTTTTGGAGGGACACCTTGCTCAGCCAAGATATAGGCTTTGTTCCTGACTCAAAGTGATGTGTCAGACTTCGACTCTTTACCGTCTCTGAGGAGTGGATGAGGGGTGAGGTGGGGGAAAGGTGGGGAGAGCAGGGGAGCGTGGGAATGGGATAGGTATGTAAAATGAGAAAAGATAGTTTTAACAAATAAATAATTTTATTTATTTATTTATTTTTTTAAAAAGGCTGTGCCACACAACTGCAACACATGCGCAGAGGGGCAGGTTAATCCCATGCAAGTTCTCTGGCTTTCAGTTCATCCTGTGTGAGAGCCTATGAGCCCAGGTTATTTGATTCCGGGTGGTGTACTTGGACCCTTTGACTTCTACAATCCTTACTTGCCATCTTTCACAGTATTTCCCGAGATCCACCTGATGTTCGACTGTGGGTCTCTGTATTTGTTTCCATCAGTTGCTGGGTGAAATCTCTCTGGTGACAGCTGAACTAGGCAACACTCTTGGATCCTAAAGAATATATTGATATAATTTTATATATTTCACAGTAATAAGGGAAAAGTGAATGAGCTATTTTCCTATTGACTTTTCTTTTTCTTTCACGAGAAAAGAATTTCTAACTTATAGGCTTTTTTTACTACCTCTCTGTTGTATATCAATGTCCAACACATGGCTTATCACAAAGAAAGTGTTTTATATAATAGAATCCTTTATAAAAATATTTAATGAACACATGCCTTCAATTAGAAAAAAAGTAAATAAAAGAAGAATCAATAAAAGCAAAATATTGTGGGACTAGTGTTACGTAGAAATGTAGAGGTTATAGGCAGAAGTAAATTGGATAAAGATTATTGAGGACATTACTAAACAACACTAAGCATAAAGAAAAATGAAATAGAAGGATTCACAATATATTAACATGGAAATTATATATGTATAATTATAATTAAATGTATAGAAACATGCATTTATATTAATCAAATAAATATACATTTAATATTTTGTGTGAAAATTTATGTTCTAACAGTGTTCAACTGAAAATTGTTGATTCTTATTTTCTAAAATTCCCATTGAATTTACAAATTAGTTTTCTTTGCAGCAAAGATTTATATATTTTCTCCAAAAACTATTCTATATATTTAAACAAATAAAAATATTTAGATAAAATGCCACAATATGGTTTTAAATAATATAGTTATGTTTTACATTCACTGCCACAAGATATACATTTGAAATATTATATCAAACAGTCAAAAGTGCATTAAGTTTTATTTTATTTATTTTCATAATAACAAGGGTTTTTACTATTATTACTTGAAAAATGAAATAACACATTAATAATAAATACTTATTTATAAGTATCTAAAATGAAACATAAACATAATTGTTTAATGCTCAATATAAAGTAATACAGTAAAATAGGCCTTGAAGATTCCTGAAATTTGTTTACTTTTTTACATATGCTAAAGCACACATACACATATACATATATATTTGGTAATATAAGGATGAGATATGAGTGGACTTAGGAATACAGTTTGTGGTCTTATTTTTTATTTGTGAGATGAATTGGGTATTCTAATGTTCTCTGTATGTATTATACTTGCCATCTCTTGTATAATATCAGAAAGTTTCAATCCCATTCCTTCTTCTCTACACAATTTCCTAAATCAGCACATTTTCTTTATGCAGCAGTGACTTGTAAATCATATAAGGTTTTATGCGATATGATACTTGAATACTTTTTATTATATTCAGATTTCACTTAGCAAAAAGGATGCTTTATGATCTGAATAGGTTAGTAGTACTTGGTCAATAACTCTTTAGTTATAGAGTTCTATTATTCTACTATTGGGGCATCAAGGGAATAATTAACAACATTGATTTTCATCCCACTACCTCCATATTTCTAAGAGGTAATTTCCAGTGATTCCTTTGTCATTCTTTTTATTCTAAAGCTTTAATTATGTCCATAATACTGAGAGTACAAAGTCTGTGGAATGTTCTCTCATCTCTATTTTGTTACTTTTCTTTCACTCACCCACACCAACACAAATGCACAGCCTTGCACTGTGTGGTTCTATCATTCAGAAAAGGATAGTAGTGGCTGGTTCAGCTTATAAAAAAGATAAAATCTTAGCCTTCAGGGCTTGGAATAGCTATGTATCCCATTAAGATTCTTCTCATAGTGTTTTTATTGTTCTGCTCTGATGGAAAGAATGAGAATTATTACTAAAGAGTGAGACTCACTGAGTTTTTATTATCCGCACTGTGTTGCCTGATGTTTTAATATCTATAAAATTGCAAAATCTATCTATAAAGAGCTAAAAGTAAGGGGAGCAGTTTGCATAGGGAAAACCAAGTTGTTTGCTTTTAAATAAAAGTGTATTAAGAGTTCTATTATGAGGCATCTTATAATTAAAGATTTTAGATTTTACTAAGGAGAAAATCATTTTATTATTTTTTTCAGCACAAAAACTCTTTTCACTGTGCTTTTGATATTAAAATGAGAACTCAGTTGAGAAAAGATTTAATTTTTTTTTCTTTTTTTTATTGAAGAAAGATTCTTTTCTCATACAATATATCCCAACCATAGTTTCCCCTACCTCCACTCATCCTATCTACTAACCCCCAAACCCTCCTCTATATGTGCTTCTCCTCTGGTTCCTTTTCAAAAAGAGGAGGCCCCCCCCAAAAAAAAAGGACAACAAAAAGGATAAACAAGATTCAAAAAGACAAGACAGAAGCTCTCAAAAGAAAAACTGTCCCTGGAACAGGCAAAATCCTCAGAGTTACACTGCTCCCACTGTGAAGAGTCCCACAAAAACACCAAGCTAACTCCCATAACATATTAACAGAGGGGTTGGTGCATATCCATGCAAGGACCACACTTACCATTTCAGTCTCTATGAAACCATGAGAGCCCTGCTTAGCTGATTTTGTGGGCTATGCTGTCATGATGCCCTTCATTTCAGCTGACTTATGAAAGATTCCACCTCCCCCAACTTCAATAGGGTTTCCCAATCTCCTATGGGGGGGAACAAGATGAAGAACTATAATTTACTCACTTGGCATAATGCCTTTCTCAGGGACTCTGTACCAACTTCCATCTGCTCCTAGAGGAAGCTTCTCTAATGAAAATTGGGCAAGAATTTGACCTACAAACATATCAGACTATCACAAATCATGTCATTGACTTTTTAAAGACCAGTTGTGTTTTGACAAGGGTTCTGTAATGGTTATTATGTCTTCATTGCACACAAAAGGTCCTGAGTTCAAAGTCCAGTGGAACAATGGCTATGAAGATATAATACTTTACCATCATAAAATTTTATTGTGAATTATAATTGAAGAATATTATCACTATACTATCTTTTAGTATTTTATTTTTATTTTACTAATGATTTAGGCTAATATTTTAGTCTAATTTGCAACTTGTAAAGTATGCCTAAATAGAAATGAATTTTAAAATGTATTTCATTATTAATATGTATATAATATCTATATGCTACAGAAAAAGAAAAAAGTGGCCAGAAAGAAAAAACTATGCTATTTTTAAAATGAACTATATGAGTATTTCCAAAATATTTGAGATGTTTTACTATACCTATGTGCTTAAATTTATTTTATTATTTCAAAAATGATTAGTCTACTTCAAAATGTAAAATATGACAATAGTAAATATTTTATATGTAATTGAAATTTCATACAGAATGACATATAGTACTGATTTGGGGGAAGATGATAAATGTTAAGAATATAACAAGTCAATAAAAGCCTCCATTATTTTAAAATGGTAATGGTTTGTTAGCACACAATAAAAATCTAGAAATTAAAAAGAAGTTTTTAAGTATCTCACATACTCTCCCAGAGCAAACCCTGGGGAACATCAAAGCAACAATTATGTTCACTCAGAGTTTCAGCCAGCTGAGTCTTGACAGCATAATCTCCTTGAAGTGATTCTCTCTACTAACATTTTATACATTTCACTGTCAAGTAGTTATTAGCATTGGCATCTGGAAGAATTTCAGAGACTATCATGTTGTCTAACACCTGCCAAGGTTTATGCAGAAGGCTCAGAAGTTCATTAGAAACTGCTCAAATTAATAACTGTTTCATTAGTGGTTCTTAGTTGTCTTATATGCTGATATTCTATTTCAACAGAAACATCTTATTTTTTTTTTATATTGTGAACTGAACCAAATGAGGCCTTCTAAATGCATGTACTCTACCCCTGAGTTATATATCTGGCCCTAAAGGTCACATATCATAAAACTTAATGGATTTTTCTTCAAATAAAATTTTAAAAACATCATGTTTAGTCATGTTGAATGGTCAATTATTTTAAGTATCCCATTGAAGCAACTAATTCAAAGAGTTCACTTAAAAACCAATGTAAGAAGCTAAGGACAAGGTTGCATAGGTAAAATATTCAGTGCCAAAACATACAGACCTGAGTTTAACCTTAGAACTCACATTTTAAAGATACACAGAGTGGCAACCCTCTATAACCTCATCACTAGGGAGATGGAAATGAACTGTTCTCGAGAGCTCACTGGACAGCCAGTCTAGCAGAATAGGTGAGCTTCAGCTTCAGTGAATGAACTCTCTCCCGAAGAAGAAGATGGGGAAAAATAGAAGACACTGAAGGTGAGGTTTTTTCTTTCTTCAATCCCATGTACAAACATAGATGAACCCATAATTCACATCAACCTCTTTGACACACACATGCATGTGTGTACACATGCACACAAAACTATATAAAATAAAATTAATAACAATCTATAAGCTAGAGAGACTACTCAGTCAATAAATTATTTGTATTGTAAGTATTTGGGACAAACAGGTCCTTGAGACCAAAGACATTCTGGGTCCTTTGTCATGAGAAATTGAAGAATGCATTTCATGTACATCTGAATGGTGTGTTTTTAGAAAGGACTTTACTACAGTTCATAGGTGAGAACTTAATGGACAAGAATTAAACAGAGCTTCTATCAGGCAAGAATGTGTGCATTGTAAAAAGGTTCGAGTTAGGATTCTTATGTAGGGTTTAAAAGTGTGATATGTTGATTTTTCCATGTTCAATGAATTTTGTGGGTGTTATCTTCAGTGATGGGATCCTAATGTCAGTTTGCATAGACCTCCTACTGTCTCAGCAAATGTCTGGGTTGTTTGGTAATTTCCAGGGGACCTGCTTAGACTATAACTCAATTCAGATTTTTTTAAAATAGAGCTTTAATCCACCATTAAGTATAATTATTATGTAAAGGAAGGAGGTGCTCAGAAAGGAAGTAAAACACACATCAGACTGGATATCAACTTTGGAAAGATGAGTTACAATAGAAGAGAAGACCTTTTTTAATGAATACTTTAAGAATAGGTGTTTGTGGAAAGAGATTCCTTAAAAGGAAGAAGCCATATCCAAGTGTGGCTATGGAATTCTTATGGGATAGTTCACACTTAATTGTATTTATGGTGATCATTTACAAGATTTTGGTTGGCTTTTGAAGTTCTAATCTTCAGAGAGATTCTGAGAAACACAAATGTGATCATGTGATGTTGTCTAATTGGTAGAGATTACAATGAATACTTTGAATGCTAGATCAGAAGATATAGAAGGTAGGATATCTGCCTAGTTCAGCACTGCTTCAGATCCACAGAAAATGTCAACAGAAATGAATAAAGTTCTGCTCAGTGACACATATGTGAAGGTTATAATTCTAGTTCTTTGATATCTTAAAATAAAACATATATGCCAAAAGAATTATTAACTCTAAATCAGCAATTGTCTTAGTTTGGTTTTATGTTTTTGTGCTAATATACTGATCAAAGCATACTTGGGTGAGAAATGAGTTTCCTTCCTTACATGTCTATCAAAAGAAGCCCAAGGTGGAATTCAAGGCAGAAAGCAAGATCCTTTAGAATTGAAAGAGAGATCACAAAGGATAGCTGCTTACTGCCTTGCTATCCATGACCTGCTCAACTTCATTTCTTACATAACTCAGGAACACCTCCCCGTGGGTAACCACACCCACCGTGGGCTCTCACTATCACATCTGTTATTAATTAAATATATGCTATAGAAACATGGTCAGAGCTAATCTTATCCAGGTAAATCCTCTGACAATATTCCACATTCCTAGGATATTATAATTTGTAACAAGCTGACAAAAAGTAACCAGCACAAACTCCTTCCATGCAAGTGTTAGGAGATTGTGAGCATGACCATGCCAGTTCCAGAGGATCTGGGAGTCGCTCAGCCATGACAGTCTCAATTCACGAGGATACAGAGGATCTCTCAGCCATGACAGTGACATTGAGAACCTGAAGCTCGCTGAATGTGGAGTCAGGGGTCAGAGATGCCTCATGACAGAAGGAACAGGAGCTATATAAAAGTGGTAGCAGCAGCAGCAGAAAACATCAGTAACCACAACAATAGTGATGGCTGCCATGGCAACCAGAAGCAGACGAAATTTCCAGGAGAAGAGCCAGGACAGAATTCAGAAAATCAACTGCAATTAAAAGATGATGGGGTGAGCTCAGGAAAGTTAACAAAGATTGAATGCTTTATGCTGACAGAAACAACAACCCACAGGCTTAGGTTTTAGAAAAATCCAGGGAGATATCTGGCTTAAAGTACAAAGGGCCTCAGTTATCTTAGGCTCAGTCCTGGGGTCTGTGATACTACCTGTTGTGAAGAGGTGGGCAATTCCTATTTTCTAGTAATACATAAGGGTTGCGACACATCATTGAAATAATAAATGTCTCCATATTTAAGGCCAGCTATCCTGCTCTAAAAGTTGAATGTTTCAGCGTTGCTTGTGGCTGTTCAAGGGCTACAGATGTCAATAGAAAAATGTTAGAAGACCTTGTCCCTACTTCCCATGATTTCCACCTGTGTAAAACAAAAGGACAGAAGCAACTGAATACTAGGTAGCAGACTGACTGCAATTTGTACAGGTTGTTCATTTCCCTTATTTATTTTGTATTTTCTATTTTATGTGAGTGGCCATTTTAAGTGTCATTTCTATTCATATTTAACTGGCTTTAAATATCTGACTTATGTAGCTTCATCTTGAAAATTAGCTGCTTTGAAACCTAATAAGTCACAGAATAAATTACTGTATGCCAACAGTATTAGTCTCAGTAAGGTGTTGACATTTCGTTCTGTTCAGAGTAATACATTTCTTTCACTTTCCTCTTTTTCCCTCAACCTTCAGATATATTTGGGATTATGCTCTGGGAAACTCTTTTTGAAAGTCAAATTTGAATGAACACAAACAGGTAAATTTCCGATAATACTTACTGGAATAAGCACAGCAGAATGAGATCAGTTGGAATAAAACAAAGCGGTGGGAAGTGTTTAAGCCCTTTGGAAAAGAGTAGAGACAGCCAGGACAAGGACGTTCTTGTAGCTAAAAGCTCATTAGCGGAATTTGTTCAGTATATTGGGGTTTTTATTCTTTCCTTGTTTGGCAATTTTTTTTTTCTGTGAGGTATTCTTTTGTCTTGATGCCCACAATGCAAGATCTCTATGCTCTCAAAATCTAAGGACAATAAACATTTATTTTGGTTATACAGAGGTATCAAAGGTATTCATAATGGGAGGTTTTTGACTGAAGTGCTCCAAAACGGGCATACAAGGACTTCAATTAGTAATATATTTCTGTAAATTGTGCTTACCAAAAGAAGAACATTAAGGTACTCTTGGTCATTTATCAAAGACAGAAAGCCATTTGATTTTGCCTTTATTTATTCCTGTTCCTTCTTATTATCTGTAAGTACAGTCTCCTCTGTGAGGATGTGCTCTTACTGTGGGATTAACAGAATGGTAAACTGAATATACATAAGGTTTTATGATGCCGTTGTATAGAAGAATTTCACATGAGTCAGCACTCATTATAGAAGCATTTTTTAGCATAAATATACATCAAGTTAATATACATCACTCTTGGCGAATGTAATCCTAATCATCAATACTTATTCATTGAATTGGAATGGTGAAATGGATTTCAGAATATATTCCCTGACCTTCACCAATACTTCAGAGTTTGTTTTTAAATTCCAACATTTGCTAAATAAATTTCATGCTATTCTTATTTCACATATCCCTTGTTTTACTCCAATTTGACAGAAGCTAAAGTCAATTGGGGAAGGGAACTTTACTTATGGTAGTATCCCCAACATATTGGCCTTTGGACATGTCTTTGGTATAATACTTCGATTAATGATTGATGTGGGAGTATAGCTCATTTCAGGTGGGTCCATCTGGAAGGTGGTTATGGTGATATTTTGTTTGTGATCTAACAAATAAAGCTCACCTGAAGATCAGTGTGAGGCGTTAAGTTACTAGTTAGCCGTAGAAGCCAGGCAGTGGTGGCACACACAGCACTCAAGAGGCAGAGGCAAACATATCTCTGTGAGTTCAAGGCTACCATGGGCTACACAAGATTGATCCGATCTCAAAGAGAAACAGAGACAGGCAGTTATGACTCACAATTTTGATACCAGTACTTGAGTGTCATAGGCCTTTAATCCCACACTTGAAAGATACAGACAGGAAGGGATATGACTGGATGGAGAAAGGAACTCAAAGCATTCAGCCTGAGGTTGCATAGAGACAGTATTCAGTATGATGGCTTATAGAGACAGGATACCCTCTTGTGTCTGAGGATTTAGTAGACACAAGAAGTAGTTATTGGTTGCTCTGCTTCTCTAATCTCTTAGCTTTCACCGCCAAATATCTGACTCCTTGTTTTTAATAATAAGAATAATTAGCATTGTGTGATAGGTGGTCCTGTTGTATCATAAAAAAACAGAACAAACACTGAGGAGTAAGCCAGTACTTCTCCATGGCATCTGCATCAGTTTCTGATTCCAGGTTCCTGCCTCAGTTTCCCTGGATCATGGATACGAGCTGCAAAATGAAATAAACCCTTCCCTCCCACTGTTACTTTCAGTCATGGTATTTTTCACATCAATATGAGACACCAAGACGACCCTTTCCAGCCTTATTCCAAGATGCTCTCATGGTTTGTTAACCTCATATAAAGCAATAAGGCAGTTATCATGCAATTTGCACACAAGTCCTCTTTGTTAGAATAATTATTTTTGATACTACTTATTACTCAGAAGTTTACAGAATTTCTTACACATACTCAGCATTTGCAAGTGTGGGACCACACCAAAGAACACAGGGTTTTGTGAACGCTATGATCTTTTTCTTTACATTACTCTAAACAGGGTAACAAATAAACATGATTTTATAATGTGTACTGAAGAAAATTTTCTTGGAAAACAATTTGATTATTAATTAAATTGTAAATAATAGATATGAAAGAAGGAAATTATACCTGGAATTTGTCTTCTAAGAAAGCCTTGAAATTACTTAACTATTCTAGCTCTATGGTTCCGAACAGTTTAAACCAATTCAGCACTTTGAGTTTAAAATTAATGGCCACTGAAGGTCAGGCCAAAGGGAAATTTTCTTGTCTTTGTTTTGTAGGTATTTTATCAAGACCATTATAAACAAGATAAATAATGTCAAAAGTGGTTAAGAAATTTAACCCACCATAAATATTAAACAACAGTGTTATAATGATGATGACTTCTTTGTTGAGCACAGCATTTAAAATTTTGATTTAAGCAAACTATTAGCTTCAGACTTTAATAGAGTATTGATTGCTTATAGGGATTCTAAATAACAATAAAGTGATCTTCACAAATGAAAAACAGCACAAAACAAAGATCCTAATTAACACAGATATTTATTACCATCAGAAATAAGTGCTGTTGCTGTAACTTTTAGGAGCTATACCTGAATAACTAATACTGAATGGGATCACTAGCCATTGACTGATAGAAATGGGCTTGTTAAAATATTTTAAACACACCATGCCAACTAACACACATCTTACATGTCTAAATTGCCCTATGTCAAACAATGCACTTTTAAAAGAACAAATACATATATATATATCACCAATCATTGGCATGGACAATGCAAATACTTGGAAGACAGAGTCTGGGAAATCAGGAATTCTGGGTCAGCCTCAACTACATAGCAAATTTAAGATAAACTTGGGTTACGTGAGACCCTTGGGAAACCTTCAAATTATTCATTATGCCGGTTCTTAAGACCCTCAAGACAATGTAGCCTGTTGCTATCACCCTTAATTTTCTCCCGTCACTTCAAGGTAAGATGCTATTGCAAAGTCAATACATGCTACGGTTTGACTTGGAGGAATTCAGCTTCAGCTGTCCTGGAAGCGTCTGTCCTGAGGTCTAGCTCTCATAGTGTCAGAAGGTACTGGGCAAAAACTAAAGAAGAAATGCAATCGATAGTCCTCCTCAGAGGTAAAGTCGATGAGCCACAATGTCTGGCCTAGCAAGTCACCTAATGTGGTGTAACTTACACTTTTCCCTTGGGAGGTAACCAACAACCATCATAGACAGAGGGTATACTCAGTAGGAAAAAATTCAGGTCTGGTAGTTTAATCATACTCAATTCCCCATGACTGAAGAGGTCATAGACACAAGAGGAGAATTAACAATGGTTGTTTTTCTAAACCAAATATAATTTATTACTGTCTTCCAAATGCTTGTCCTAGCACCCACAGTTAAGTTTTAACCCCTCATCAAAAAACTTCCTTTCCTTAACAGACAGTGATTATCATAGATATCACAACTGGTCAAAATGCACAGAACTGACCTCACCTGACATATCTATAACAAACCATGCATTTAGCTCTCGGGGAACATTGTGGAAGAAGTGTTGGAAATAATGTAAGAGCCATGGGAACACAATTTCTGCTGTGATATTATTGAAATAATAATCCTTCCCAGTGAGAAGTAACTGCGCATTTAGATAAAGGAAAATGCTTTAATAATATAGTGTTTGTCTAGCTCTGGCTAATACTCAAATAAGAGCAGACTTCAAATGTAATATTTGGCTAATGTACATACACCATAAGCATATGCATTCCACATATGTGTTTCTTTAAATTTCTTTTAGGTGGAGGTCCCAGGTTATACTTCAGACAATTTAAACATAGAGAGGATTGCCAGACTTGTCACTTGTACATATGGGAGATTTACATAGCAAGAGTATTGCTAGAATCTTTTTTTCTTAAGCACAACAGTATAGTTCTTTTGAAAACGTTGTTACCCAGGTTCATTTTACCTATATAGAAGAATTATGCATTTTGTAGTAATAGCATATGAAACTTACTGAATTGTGGACTAGGAATTCTCAGTAGTCATGGCCCTGCACTGCTTCTTGATCTGACCTGTAGAGGTCTGATCTTTGTTTGATATAGGGACAGTCCTAGTTGGTGGTGGTTAGTCTGGATTTTTCTTTTTTTATTATGGGAATGGAGACTAATAAGAGGTAAATATTGATAAATAAATATTAGGAGAACTTTTCTCAGCAAACCTAAACTTAAATTACAGTAGAAAAAATTTTTTTCTCACAAGCCTGGTTAGTGTTTTTGATGGCTAGTTTTATGCTAACTTAACACAGGTTGGAGTCATATGAAAGGAGGGAACCTTTGAGAAAATGCCTCAGTAGGATCCAATTATAAGGCATTTTCTTCATTAGAGATCCGTGGGGAAAAGCCAAGTCTATGTTTGCGGTACCATCCCTGGGATGATGGTTCTGAGTTTAATGAGAAATGAGCAAGTCATGGGAAGCAAGCTAGTAAGCAGTAATCCTCCATGGCCTCTACATCAGCTCCTGAACCTATGGTTCCATCCCTGTTTGAGTTCCTGTTTGGACTCTCATCAATAACACACTACAGTCCAGAAGTAAGAGTTAAATAAACTCTTTCTCCCCATCTTTTACTTTAGGCATGATTTTTCTCATAGCAATAGAATATCTAGGACAAGTTGGTACCATAAGTGGAGTACTATAGTAACAGACCTAACAAGGTTGTTTTGGGGGAAGAGTTGAGAAAGGACTTTAGAATTTTGGTCTAGAAAAGCCATTGAGTGTTGAGAGCTCAGTCAGCTGTTCTGTTGGAGTTTGGATGATAAGAATGTTGAAAGTGGTACATGAAATGAAGGCTCGGATTGTATATTTAGAGGGATGAAAAGGATGTACCAGGCCTTTTATGTGACAAATCTGTGGTGTTGGGTTGAGTGATACTGAAAAATCAGCTGTAATTAAGAAGAGTCCAGCACCACTGAAAGGAAACCTTTGTTTTCCTGGATAATTGATGCTGGCCAGTTGGACCTGAGAAATTAGCAGTGATAAAAAAGACACTAGAATCATTGAGCTGAAATATTCTGGAAAGTGTTTAGCAGGAGACACCACACATAAGCTGTGTCCCAGACGTAACCAAACCAATGTTGTGCCTTGTGCTGGCAATCTAACTTGGGTGTATAAGAATCACCCAGGTGGTATTGGTTTTTGAAGACATTAAGGGGTCATAAAGAGCAGTTGAGTCTTAGCACTGTGAGAGGAAACGGGAGATCATCGGTAAAGGTCCAGCCTCAATGGCAGCTAAAGGCTCAGGATTGAAGGGCTTGTGCCCAGTAGATATGTCTTGGCACCATGAAAAGAGCATAGGAGAAGCTATTGATGAGAGTGTAGTCCAATTGCAGAGAAGATCCAGCATTTTAGAGACGTTAGTACAAAGAGCAGCAGCAGCCTTGGAGTGGAGCCCATCTGAGATTAGACACAAGCTGTGTGTTCTGAGAGCGTAGAGCTGAAGAAGTGATCCAAGCCCTTTGGGAGATTGTGAGCAAATGCCAGCCATTGAATATTTATACTGTTGGAAATTGGTTTTAGTTCATTCAGGTTATGACTATACCCTGGATCTCACCTCTTGAAGTAAGGAAGTATTTAATTTATTTTTGATTTTACAAGCTGAGAGATTGAAAATTTTAAAGAGATTTTATGTTTTAAAAGAGACTGGATCTATTGGGAGCTCACCAAGGCCATCTGGACTTGGACTGAATAAGCATGGGCTAAAACCAGACTCTCTGAACATGGCAGACAATGAGGGCTGATGAGAAGTCAAGGACAATGGCACTGAGTTTCGCTCTTACTGCATGAACTGGCTTTGTGGGAGCCTAGCCTGTTTGGATGCTCACCTTACTGGACCTGGATGGAGGGGGGAGGACCTTGGACTTCCCACAGGGCAGGGAATCCAGACTGCTCTTTAGACTCGAGAGGGAGGGGGAATGGAGTGGGGGGAGGGGGAGATGAGTGGGGGAGAGGAGGAGGGGAGTAGGGGGAAGGGGAGAGGAGTGGGAGGAGGGGGAGTGAAATGGGAGGTGGGGAGGAGGCGGAAATTTTTTCAATAAATAAATAAATAAAGAGACTGGATTTTTCAAGGTGACTGAGTTTTAACGTTTTTGAATTCCTAAAGCCTGGGAACTTCTAAAATATGTAATATTGTTGTTAATGTGTTTTCTTGAGCATGAACAAGGAAGGAAAAGTATGGCATAGCTGTGATGTTTGTGTGTCAAGTAGACAGGAGTGGTTTGTCCTGGCTAATTTTATGTCAACTTGACACAAGCTAGAATTATCTGAACAGATAGTACCTCAACTCAGACTCTGTAAAATTAAGCTGTAAGGCATTTTTAAAATTAGTCTTCAGTGTAGTAGGGCCCAGCCTATTGTAGGTGGGGCCACTCCTGGTTTAGTGGTTCTGGGTGGCAAGAGAAAGCAAACTGATCAAGCCATGAGGAACTGGCCAGTAAGCAGTTCTCCACCATGGCCTCTGCATAAGCTCCTCCTTCCAGATTGCTGCCTTGTTTGAGTTCCAGTTCTGGCTTCCTTCAGCAATATACTACAGTGTCCTACTTCTCTTCTTGCTGTTTTGGAGGCAGTCTACCTTTAGCTAAATTCTACTTTGTTTAACTTAACATATTCGTAGCAAGTAATTCTTTATTTTTACTTTTAAAACAACCTTACTTTACATACCAATCCCAGTTTCCTCACCTTTCCATCCTCCCTCTCCCCACCAGCTTCTCCCTACCCGACCTCACCATCCACTCCTCAGAGAGGGTGAGGCCTTCTATGGAGAGTCAACAAAGTCTGTAATTCTTTTAAACATCAATTTTACATTTAAGTTGTTCCTATATGAGAGATAGTATGCAATCTAAACAGCTTCTAAATAGCTGCTACCCTCATCTTCAGAGTGGTAGTGAGTTTTAAGATGCCCTCCCTGCTTGTCCTTGCCACTTGCTGCAGGCAGGAGAGCCAAATTTCTTCTTTACTGTCTCCAGCACTGGGGAAAGAGGACCCTGCACCTTGTCTGGGCAGCACAGTAGATTCAGCACAGAAAATCCAGTACTGGGAATAAGATCGTGGGATATCTGACCCCACCCCTCATCACATATGGTGGCAGTGGCTAGTTGGAGATATGCCCCACACTTCTCACTACCTGTGGCAGGTGGGAGAGCTAGCCCTGGACTCATAAGAGCTAAAAAGCTGTCCTAGTCTGGAGAACAAGTCCTGTGACTCACCTGTGCAGCACAGTAGAGCCAACCATGTTGGCAGGGTGCAGGTAAGTGGGTCCCAGAAATGTGAACATGGGAGAGCTGGCCTGCTTGTCAGAAGAGGGATCTGACTCTTGCACTCACCAACAGCAGCACTCAGGAAAGCAGAGCCAGGTTCTCACCTGGGAGGAACATTAGAGCTGATCCTGTATAGCTAGCCCTGAGTGCATGAGAGTGGGCTAGCTGGCCACAAGCCCTCTATTGTCCAGTGGTTTGGAAGGTGATGGAAAGATGCCCTTCCTCCATGGGCCCTGCAACCCGCCACAGGCAAGGGAAGCAGACCCTCCCCTTCACCAGCTACAACACTGCACCTCACCTGACCAGCACAGTAGAGCTGACACTGATGTTGCAGGTATGAGTGAACTGATCCTGAGGGCTTGAAAGCAGGAGGACCAGCCCTGCCTTTTGCTCATTGCTGGATGGGGTGTTTGTGCTGGGGAAGTGCTGGCAAGCTCACCCTAGTGGTGAGGAGAGCTCAGCTGATAAACTCTACAACTACCCAGACCCAGAACCCAGGTTATAAGCTGCTCTACCCTAATATTCACCTATCTATGATCTACGGAAGCATGTGAAGGGGCACATCCTGCAAGCCAAAGCATCAGGGTCTCCATGGCAAGGACAATAACAGGATGCCCAAATGAAGTCTCAGTAAGAACATAATGGTGGTGTAGCAGAAGCTAGACACCACTGACCAGACCAATGACTGCAATGAACACTTACAAGTAAAGATAATTGGACAAAATGATACGCTGTGTTATTCAATGTGTCACACTACAAAAACCAGCTTTTGTGATGTCTTTCTTTTCTTTTGATTTTCTCTTAATTTTAATTCAATTTTTTTTGGGGGGGTGTTGCAAGGGCAGAAGGAAGGCACAAAAGGAAAGGGAGATGAATGACATAGAGTTGTATTATATGAAAGACACAGAGAATAAATAAGAAGAAAGTTTAGAAATACCTAGAACTCACAAGAAGCAGTCTGCGTTAATGTGCACCTTTAGTCCCAAGACTCCTGTGCTGAGATAGGAGGCAGAAACAGCTGGTTTACCAGTTGGACTGGAGAATGCGTTTGTATAACAAAGAGACTCTGTCTCAGACAAGGTCAATATGCAGCATTGAATACACACACACGCACACACACACACACACACACACACATACACACACAGGAACTGGAAATACACCAGTGAACATAGTGCTTCTGCTGGCCTCTCTTACAGAACTGTACAGAAAAAGGTATTGTGTCGGGGGGGGGGGGGTATCTTAGGATATGGATATGAATAGGAGAAAATTCTTATTCATAATTCAAGTTGACCTTCTAAAAAGTACTCCCCCATTTTAGCAGAAGCTGGTGGGAAAAATAGTGTTGAAAAGGGGGTTCAAACAATGTTCATTTTTAGCCACCTTAAATTAAAACTTACATAATTACGTGAGGAATCAGTCTTCAATGCACACTGTTTTAGCATGGTGACCATTTTGTGTCTTGAAAATTTAGAAGTGCCTTCTGTGATATTGTTGTCTTGACAGCAAACAAAAACATTGTTATTCTTTTGACACAGTTGAAAGAAAAAAAACTGAGCCAAATTGAAAAAAAGCTTCCAAGGAGAACTTAGAGGACTCTGAAACTTGGTTCTGAATAGGTCAACTTTTATTTTCTGATTTCTTTCTTCTCATAAATAATACACCTATAGTAAGTCTGATACCAAAAAATAAGAAATAGGCATTGGTTTAAAAAAGAAGATGAAAGTACAAGAAGGAAAAATTGGAGGGGGTTGGAGGAAGGGATAGAAATGATTTCATTGAGCCAGGTGTATGTATGTATGTATATATATATATATATATATATATATATATATATATATATATTTATCTACCTGTTTGTTATTGTTACCTACTTTGATTTCACACAAAATCTCACTGTACAGCCCAGGCTGTCCTGCCTCTTTCTTCAGCTGATATTATAATACACATTTCACATATCATGTCAGCTATTCAGCTTCAGTGTGCTTGTTTCTCTGGCAGTCCGATGACAGTGATAACTAGTATTTGTGGTTTTGATTTATTTACTGTTATTGTGCATGCATTGTGGTATGTGTGGGGGCATGCATTCCATGACACATGTGGAGATCAGAGAACAACTTAATTCTCTCCTTTTATCTTTGTGTGTATGTGCTTAAGCTAGAGCTCGCTTGCCCAGGCTTATGTGGCAAGTACCTTTACCCACTGGAGCTTTTGTTTTCCTTGATTCTGGGTTGTTTTAAAGTAAAATTATATAATATAATACCACAAGCTTCAGTGGGCAGAACCTTGACAAATTTAAATATCAATTAGGTAAAATAGCAATCATTGATAAACAACCAGAAAGATATTACTAAAATTTGTCAGTTGATCAAAGGTGAAAATAGCAATTTTAACGATTCTTATTTAAGTTCAAACTTTGATCTGCAATTAAATATCATTAGAATTTCTTATGTCGCCTTTATATGTTCAGAACTCCTTTTGAAACTGATTTGATACATCATGGACACTTACCCTTTGTAAACCTTTGTATGTTACCTCTTTTCCAGGAATCATCTCCATCTGAAGAATACCATTGTTACGTCTGGTGAACAAACACCACTGCAGTCACTAGGTTCTCCTACTATTGTGAACTATATGATGGGACAATTGTTCTTCCTTTGACATATGACATTTTCAGCTATTAGTGTCAATTACTTGAATGCTGGGGGTCATATCGACGAAAATTGAAGAGAACTTCACTCTACTGTTAGATACGCTTTTGTTAGAAGAAAAACTCAATTCCTGTTCCTGATGCCTTAAAAATGTAGGGTTTTCTGCTTTTTGGTACTTTCATTTTATCACTGTGATTTTCCATAGAAAGTTGATTTATGTTTTTTCCATAAGCTGTAACACCGCTGACTTTATACTTGACTGTCATGATCATTTTTATTTTATTTTCTATTTTTTAATTGTAAACCATAAACTATATTATCTCTTGATCTTTAACAAATTAAGTTATATGAGATAATCATTGTTATTTAATATTTTATATTAGGAGTTGGAGTACATTTTCATTTAATATATGTTGAACTTTATGTGTGATTCTTTGCAAATATTTTAGAAATTTTTCTGAACTTTCAAGACATAATATTGAAATCCAAGACACTTCATGAACTAAGTATTAGAATAACACTGAGGGCTATAAGGAACTGAGGAAGCCCTGAGTGTACAACCTGGGTGAATGTGTATTGTTGACATTGTCAGAGGCATACCAAGAAGGACTCCAATGCCTCGTGCTGTAGTTTCCTTCTTCCATACGATTACACCTAGATACTGCTTGCCTACAAAGACATTCTTCCTGGACTAGTTTGGCTCTCCCACTGTAATCAATAAAGACTCCAAGGGGCTGGGTTGCAGTGCTTAGAAAATTCCCACTTGATCTCATATTTTGCTGTATATGTGTCTGTGTGACTGTCATTTCTTCATTCCCTTGCCACCACTAGACAGATTACAGAACAAAATATACTCTTATTATGGCAAGTGAACTCAGAATTGGACACCTAAGATACCAGAAACCCACACTGAAACTTGTGTGCCAGCAGATGGAAGGTCCCAAGAGAAATATATATATAACAAATAAAGAAATAAGACAAAGATAATGGAAAAAAGAAAGGTGCTTACTTTTATTTATCAGATGTAAAACTTATGACAAGTACATGTAAAAGAGAAATAGTTGTATTTTAGTAATTTGGAAAATATTTGTGGGAGATGCAAAATCTCAATGTAGGTACTTTAGTGTTAGTGCTTTGAAAGGGATTTTGAAAAACTACAGAAGTAAGGTTAAAGGAGGTTTTGAGAAGTCCGGAAAATAAGTTAAAAACAATGGCAGCCTGGATACATTTCCTTATTCTTGTGGTAGCTAGCAAATGTTGGGCATGCAGTAATGCAGCCTGTCTAGATAGTTGAACTGTATAGGCTGGAGAAGATTTCAGTTGAGTTGCCCCTTTACGATGATGTACACTGGGGATCCACACCCCAAAAGCTGAATGTGGTAGACAGTCACATTCCTTGGCAGCAGCTGTGGCTAACAAGGTAGATGGGAAAGCAGGGAGGTTGATTCACGTGGCCTGCCTCTTAAAAGCAGCCCACAAAGAGGAGCTTAGCCAGAGGGAAAATTTTTGAGAGCTTAGAAGTTACTAGGCTTTGAACATCCTGTCTTAAATAATCCAGCAGCTTTTCTAGGAAAAAAAATAAGAAGATTTGTTAACTGAAATTTGTTTTTTTGTTTTTTTGTTTGTTTGTTTTGTTTTGTTGTTGTTATCTGAAATTTGTAAGGACCTTAAAAGCGTTGTACCTGGACTTCCAAACTTTGTTTGGGAGCTCCTACAATATATTGGAGAATCTTCCAATGAACCCAGGACATGAAATGTGATTACCAAACATGGCTTTTAAAAATGCTAACAAGACTGAGGAAAAACAACAACAAAAACAAACAACCAAAATTTTGAGTTTCTGCAAATCCTTAAATTTACAAAAGAATCCACCTTCATGGTATTACTCTCAGGTAAGTCATTGGGGAAGCTGCCTATTCTGTGGAAAAATATTGCCAACTGTACATGTGCAAACAATATTAAAAAAACAAAAAATAGAAAGCTGTGTTTGCCATTATTATCCCTCCACAGTGCCTCAATAATGACAATTGTTCTTATAAAAGTACTACACCTAAAAACTGTTGTGCTCAGTATAAAATTACTCGCAACTCAGGTATTCCTTACAGTCTATAGTGGCAGGCTAGTGTGTAGAGACCACAAAGATGTCTTAAACCACAATTAGAAAAAATGCAAAGAATTTCCTCCTCACCATTCTATAAATAAGGCCTATTTGAAAGAAAGGAAGGAAGCAAGGAAAGAAGGAAGGAAGGAAGGAAGGAAGGAAGGAAGGAAGGAAGGAAGGAAGGAAGGAAAAGAAAGTCTGACTGACCTTTTTGCTGCAGAAGAGAATGACACTCGTCACCAACAGACAAAAGAATGAATCCCAAGGCGCTAATTAACAGATGTAATGACCAGAAAATGGTTCAGCCTATTCCCTGTGCTAATGCATCTTCCATAAAACTGTAGAACAACCACCTTGCATCCAGTGAAAGTGCCTGATATCGGGGTGAAGAAGTCAGGGATTGGAAAATAACCCAGTGACTGTAGTTTTGGCATGTCTAGCGATTATATCCATTCAGATAAACCCGGTCAGCAGAGATATTGTTCTAATCATTTGAAATCCCAGTGGGTGCCATTAAATTATCTGAGATAGTCATGACTGCAATTTAGACAGAACTTACAGTTTTATAAAGATTACCAACATGTGCCTGACAGCTGCTCATGAAAATGAAAATAAATATAATTGGAAGGTGATTCTGTCCAACACCTCGGTGTTGGAAACCAAAATGATAGCAAAAATGTGGCCCGGTTCCTTAGACACAAGATAAAAGGGGCTTATACTTCTCTGACTAACATCTCAAACAATTATTCTCATTGAGGTTTGAGGCTTCTTTCCCTTTAACTTGTTAAATCAAACATTCCTTTTTAAAAGGGTGTTGGCGAAGCACAGCACCTGTTCATTTGTTGCTTCCTTTGCCCTTTGATTTATGGGATATTATAGTAAACTTCCCAAGGACTCAATGTGTGTGAGTCATCTAATCTAAAAAACAAGGAAGCAGAGATATAGGGAGAGGAAGAAATCCTGAGTGAGTGATGTTCTACGAAACATATATTGTTACCTTTAACAAACATTCCAAAGAATTCACGATCTTGGTCTCACGGGACACTGGAAAAGCCCGTTCCACATGTGGGCAAGGCAGAAGATGCGTGGAAAAGCTCTCCTCTGGAGTTCCAGCACGAGTGTTTATCACTATTGATCTGTGTGTGCAAAGACTAGCAACTGCTGCTTCCTTTGCACAGACGTTTACAGTCTGAGACTGCTTACTGCAGAAACCTCCTGCCCAGACTACAGCTCTCCCCCCTGTGCCATATGTATTAAACATATGGAGAATATGGTTTTCAGAGGATAGAAAACTCCAGCCTGGTCCAAGCTTTTACAGTAAGCGTGTCTGTGTGTTGGTCCTTTCTTTATTCCCTTCCAGCCAGTTCCAGGACCCAAGTTGGACAGGTCACAGCAGAGCTCATGAAGTAGATAGACTGCACACGACAATTTCTGCAGTATCAAACCAACTGACATCTCGTAATGGCAAAGATATATTCTTTCTAACACTTGCATTTATTTACATGTTTACTTTTTGATTATTTTCTCCATTCCTTATTCTCAGATGTCTCCTTCATGCATCTACGTTATCTATATAACATAAATATCTCTATGCTAGACAAATGACATTTTAATTTATATCACCTATTTTAACATGGGGCAAAAGTTACTATGAGATGACCAGAAGACAAAAAAATGTTATTTTTCTTTTATATATCCATGATTTAGTACTTTCCAGTATAGAGAAGTAAATTTGTATTTAATTGAAAATTAATAAATGAAAGGAAATGGGATCAGCAAATGATCATATAATTTAAAATACTGTAAGTACACTCATATGATACTTGTCTATTATATAAGTGAATATCTTACATGAATTTTGCCTATGAACACATAAACAATGCTTGCTTTTATGAAATCTTTTATACAAGATGCTTAGATTAATGACTCATTACATTATTGCAGACAAATTTCTGTGTTTAAAAAGCCCTGTTCATTTTAGTGACTTCATAATTTCTCATAATATAAATTTAAGGTTATTGAGTTGGCAAAAACATTATTTTCTATTTTTTGTACAATAGTAACGTTAAAAACAGATGAAAGAATGGAGCAAAGAAAGGAGAAAATGCAAGCACAAACACTAGTTGCAAATCCACCATGGAACTTCAACTGTCAACAAAAATAAAATCTTTCTCTAAAGAAGTTAACTTGATGCATGTTTGTATTAGTACTCAATATGGCCACGCAGAAAGATTAAACCTTCACATCTTGGTATTGGTGCACCACTGTAATTCAAATTGTCAAGAGGCAGAGGTGGGCAGGAGGATCATTGATAATTCCAGGTAGGACAGATCTGCCTAACGAGCTACAGGCCTGCCAGGATGAAGAGAGACACTCTTTTAGAACAACAAAAACAACAGAAAAGTAATAATAAAACAGATAAAGCAAAAATAGGGAACTGTTCTTTTCTCAGACTTCCCAGCACGATAGGGAAAACTAATACAACATATGAAAAAATGAATATAACCAATAAAAAGAAATTGGATTTGTTCCAATGGCTGTATCTAGTGTAGCCCAAATATTTAAATAATTGAAATATAGTAAAGTACTTAAATTATTAAACTTTGTATATACAATTGTTTCTGATTTCTAATTTCAATTTTAATATAAATGTATCTAATCACATTATATTCGCACCCTAAAGCCCCAGAATTCTAGAGGGATTAGATGAGTAGTGTCTTATTGACCACTTCCCTATCAAACTTTCCTTATTATGCAAGATAATCTTAACTGCTTCTTTATGATTAAAAATTTCTTATCTAAGAAAACTGAAATTGCCAGGTATGTTTTTAGGCAGTGGAAACATTATACTGAGTGAAGTAGAAGTAATCCAGACCTGAAAAGACAAATGTTGCATGTTCCCACTCATATATGGATCTCAGTGTTGAGTATTTACATCTGTCTATGTTCAATTTTAAATCCCTGCTGAAGAATCCAGAAAAGTAGAAAGGGATCATTAGTACGGTAAGAAAAGAAAGAACTTAAGGGAGGCAGCATAGTAGATCACAGGTGATATTGAGGGAAATATGGTATAATGGTGAGGGAGGTTTAATCACGGAGATCATTGGAACATGGGGCAGAAGTAGAGTAGGGGAAGGAATGGCTAATAATAAATAGAATTTTTGGAAAAGACACAGAGAGAACATGAGGGAATGGAATGCTCAAGAAGAGAGAAGGACAGTGAGGGAGTGAAAGGAAGGAGATATCTTGTTTAAGGGAGACATTAAAGGGCTATCAAGAAACATAGCAATAGGAAAATCCCAGGAATCCTCAAGGATGACCCCAACTAAGACTCTAAGCAACAGTAGAGAGAAGGATTCCACTGACCTTCTGTAATCAGACTGATGACTACCTTAATTATCATAATAGAATCTTCAACCAGAAACTTATGGAAACAGATACAGAGATCTACAGTGAAGCACTGGGCCAAGCTACCTGAGACCAAACCAAGAGAAAGAGGAGCAATAATAATGAGTAAAGGGGTCAAGACCATGATGGTGATATCCACAGAAACAGCTGATCTGAAATAGTAAGAGCTCACTGACTCTGAACTGATAGTGCTTTGACCTGCGTAGAACCAAATTAGGCCCACTGAATGTGGGGATGGTTGTGAGGCTTGGACAGTCTATAAGGTCACTGGCAGTGACACCAAAATTTATTCGTACTGCTTATTCTGGCTTTTTGGAACCCACTCACTTTGTAGGGATAACTTGTCTATAATTGCTTGACTTTCCCTTTGCCAAAACTTTCTGATTCTTTCTCTACAAAAGGATTCATTAACACTCCTCTTATTAGTTTGATTCTTCTTTCTCTTTTTAAATAAAACTTTCTGACAAAAATCAAATTGGGGAAGAGAGTCTTTCTTTGGCTTACATACTCATGTCACAGTCAATAACTTAGCAGAGCCATGGCAAGAACTCATATGGGAACCAAAGCAGACAGATGGAGAAATGCTGGCTACAAGCTGGCATCCTGTGACCATCTTAATTGATGTATTCGGTCTAGCCCAGAATCCTCTTGCCCAAGGGTAGCAGTGCTCATAGTGGATTGGACATCATGCACTACAGATATACTCCTTGCCCAAGATGTGCCTGCAGGTCAGTATGATGGAGTCACTTTTTCAGTGCACATTCCCTCTCCCAGGTGATTTTAGTTTGTGTTAAGTTGAGAAAAACTAACCAACACTCTCATTTAACATCTAATTTGCAGAGGTGTCTCCTCCACTCCTTAGTTAACCTGAGAACAACTACAGCAGGTCTTACCAATTATTCTCTGAAACTTAAAGATTGTGTTTGGCTCCCGGTTCTCATGCTTGTTTTGGCTCTGATTCCTGAGGACATCCCTTGATATGTTATGCACAAATTGACATTGATGACTTACTTTGGGCTTATAATGGACTGCAAAAGAGAGGCGCAATTCCTAATACAACTGTTTCCACAAATAAAAAGAGGGATTCATTGATCCTGCTGAGAAAACATCAAGCACTCAGAAAATCCAATTCACTTAAAAGAATTAAGTCTGTGTAGTTATTCAGCCAATCCTTTTTATTCTGAGAAAGGACAATATTCTGAAAGTACTTTGAAAACACTTTAATTAAAACATTTACATTGACTAATGATTTTTCTATTTTATTTCTATGTTTGCTTTTCTCTTGACTTCTCAATGAAAAACCTAGTGAAATGTGCGTATCCTGGAGGCAAGTGATTTTCTAGATCAATTCAAATAAACATTTCAAAGGAATTTATTAAAATAAAACAATTCCCCTTAATAACTGTTCAATTTATTTTGCTGTATGTTAACAGTTGAAAGACTGATTATGCAAGATATTGTTTTGGTTTCTATTCCATGTAGGGATATAACACAAGATTTTGGGGTTCAACTACAAATACTATTTCTTGCATATATAGAAGCAGAGACTTTCAAAATGAGGGCTTCAGCAAATTCCATGATTATAAAGGAAACTTCTTTATATATAGCTGTCTTCAATATATGCCTTCATCTGACAGTATAGTGAGACATTTCTCTGTGCTTTAGTCAAAAAGGCATGGATCCATTTTTGAAAGCACCCGACTCAATCATCAACCCAAAGAGCAATTCACAATAATATCATAAAAGTCTAGAATTTTTACATATGAACAAGAGAGAAAAATATTTAATATAAAATATTTTCTTTATATATATGGGCTTCATTATACATAGAAAGGATACAAGACCTGATTCTTGCAGTAATATTTGATTTATTCACTACTGTCTTTATTAACTTGATCATTTTCTCAGCTTTATTTTTCTTTGCACAAAGCAAAAATGAATGATAAATATGTAAAATATTTACACAACAAATAGATTATGCTAATTTAGCTTTTGTGGATACTTTTGTATCTTCAATGCATTTTGACAATATGAGTTCATGTCAAATATTCTGTAATAAAATGGGTTGGTATATTATAAGATTTTGGAAACAAAATTAATATAATTCACAAACCAGTTTCTTGTCTTTTTCAATAAATACTATCCACTTTCTCTGTTTTTGTTCTTATAAAACATATGAAAAACAGAAGTACAGAAGTTACTGTTATAGTTTCTACCCTAAAATATAGTTTATACAACCAAAATAATAATTTCACATCATTTTTGACAGCAAGTATATGATGATACTACCTTAAAATGTACACTTTATGCTGGATTTTGTAATGAAGATCTCCTATAGGTTATAAAACACTATCACTGAGTATTTTTTACAGCCTACTAATACTTTCATAAAACAGAGATATTAGAAGCAAAATGTTGCATTACTGGCCTTTCATGATAGTTTTACATTAGAATATTGGAGATATTAGTATAAAGATAGGTCCACACCTTGGCATTATAAATTCCATATTTTTATCATTGTCTATTTGTATTTCAAGGTATTTTCATGTTAATGTGATAATACTATGTGCAATTATTATGTTATGAATAAAATTATGTATCAACATTCTGGAATATGTTCAAATATTGCGCATAGAGACCCAGCTGTGTCAGGCTGCAGCTATCTGGAGTATTGACGACACAGGATGTTCCTGAATACCCTTTCTTATTCTGTCCATGAAATTTCCCAACATATTCTTGATAAAAAACTCACTGTAGTGGTGGATCATTATTTTGACCTCTTGCTGTTTGCTTAAGGTAATCGTTGATATTCTAGTTTGCATAGAAGTTTCTGTGGGATTGAATCCTTTTCAAATTGTTTCCAACTGAATATTATCCTCTGGTTTCCAGGGACTTACTGCTTTATAGGTCACCAGTAAAGACTATGTACATGTAATTTCAGTTCTATCTACGAGTTTCTTTGGTATCAGAACACTACAAAGCTATAGTAAATCTTCAGACATCAGGACTCTTTTATTGTTCTGTCTACTTTTTAAAATATTGGTAGATGACAACTTATAATGATTTTACTACCTAAAGAGCTTAAATTTTAGACAATCTTGCTATAAATTTACTTCTATTATATTGTTATAATATTCTTTTATCTAAAGGCAGTTGTAAAATTGATGTGAAATTGCAACTTCTTTAAAAATTGTTAAGTTTTATCTATATTCTCTCCCCCCCCCTTTCTCTCTCTGTTTCAGTGGGAGAGTTCCTAGGAGGTGTACATGATCCAATCTCCATAGCATATGTGTGAACACCACAGGAAAATTTGAACTTGAGGGCTTCAGTTTTCTTCCCACTGTGAGTAGACTATGATCTGTGCAAGAAGACTCTATCAAAGAGTGAAGGTATTTCAGAATCCTTTACTCATAAATTCAATCATCAATATTTTTCTTCAAAAATTAGGCAGACTGTAATACATGGCAGATATGCATTCTGAAATGATCAGCACCTACCTTTGGTCATGTGCATAGCATAAACCTCATACTTGCCAATTATAAATAACTTTATTAAACAAAATGTTGATGGGATCACCATGAAAAACAGAGCCTTCCATCTCTTGGGAAATTCCAAGAATTTGGAGACTATCTTTAAAATGCAAGAAGAGATAGGCTTTTATTGTTGCTATTCCAATAAAGTATAGCACTATATTTGTTGTAAGTTAAAAATTTATATGTACCTTAAATTTTTTGATTCTAAGAAATGGAATTATTTCCAATTCAGGAAATGAGGGAAAAGATATGGCATTTTTTTTACAAATTATATTATTCTGTATATTTTAAAAAACAGTTAAGAATGTGGAATCAAGGTTTTATAGGTGCTATTTAATAAGTAGGTGTTAAAATAAGATTTTTTAAAAAGATTATATAAGCTCCAATTACTAATAATTATAATAATAATAAGTCCTTTGTCACTGCTTTGGATCAGAAGCAACTTTGATGCTAGCTAAAGCACAAGATGGGATGTGGAAGAGAAGGAATTGGGAGGAGAGGAGGAAAGGAAAACTGTGGTTGTGATGTATTATAGGAGAGGAATTTATTTTTTTAAAAAAATCATGTTCTTTGATTCAAAGTTTCAGTATTACCATTTGAGCCATCCAAGCAGAAACAGTATAACTATAATCAGTTAATATGGCAAGTTACATAAAGTCTAAGGCACTTTACCTATTTCAAGGATATGCTATTTCACCATATCTGTATGCTATACCCCTTATATAAAATTGTGCAACACTGATTTCAAAAGTATGTCCTTTTTCCACTTTTCTTACCTTAATGAACAAAAAACATACCCACTTGATTTTATGGACAAAACCCCATAAGCCTATAAAAGTGTCCATTTTTTTTACATTTTCCAATTGTGTGGCACTATCCTGAGTGAGGTATCACAGACCCAAAAAGAGGAACATGGGATGTACTCACTCATAATTGGTTTCTAGGCATAAATAAAGGACATTAAGCATATAATTTGTGATCCTAGAGAAGCTAAATAAGAAGGTGAACCCAAAGAATAGTCATCTGCCTAGATAGGGGAAGTAGACAAGATTGCCCGGCAAAAGCTGGGAACTTGCATGTGAGGTGGCATGGGGCTAAGGGGAAATGGGGTGAGAAACGTGAGAAGGGGAGGATGGGAGGAGCTTGTGGGAATGGGATGGTTGGGATATAGGAAGGGAGGATACGGGAGCAGCGAAGTATATATCCTAACTAAGGGAGCCATCTTAGGGTTGGCAAGAGACTTGACTTTAGAGGGGTTCGCAGGTGTCCAGGGAGATGTCCCCAGCTAGTACCTTGGGCAACTGAGGAAAGGGAACCTGAAATGACCCTATTCTATAACCATACTGATGAATATCTTGTATATACACCTTAGAACCTTCATCTGGCGATGGATCGAGATAGAGACAGAGGTCCAATTTGGAGCAACAGACTGAGCTCTTAAGGTCCAAATGAGGAGCAGAAGGAGGGAGAACATGAGCAAGGAAGTCAGGACCACGAGGGGTGCTCCCACCCACTGTGACAGTGGAACTGATCTTTTGGGAGCTCACCAAGGCCAGCTGGACTGGGACTGAATAAGCATGGGATGAAACCGGACTCTCTGAACATGGCAGACAATGAAGGCTGATGAGAAGCCAAGGACAATGGCACTAGGTTTCGATCCTAATACATGAACTGGCTTTGTGGGAGCCTAGCCTGTTTGGATGCTCACCTTCCTGGACCTAGATAGAAGTGGGAGGACCTTGGACTTCCTGCAGGGCAGGGAATTTGGACTGCTCTAAAGTACCTAGAGGGAGGGGGAATGGAGTGGGGGGAGGGGGAGAGGAGTGGGGAGAGGAGGAGGGAAGTGGGGGGAGGGGGCGATGTGTGGGAGGAGGGGGAGGGAAATGGGAAACGGGGAGGAGGCAGAAATTTTAATTAAAAAAGAATAAAATAAAGAAAAAAACATAAGTCATCTCTTAGCCTTTTCTACATATTCAACCCATTACAAACTCTTAAAACTATACTTTAAAGATATATACCACCCCAATCTTCTATCAATGAGAAATATAAATATTGTCATTTTCCACTGTAAACCATCATTCCTTTTTGTTTTTTCTCTTTGTGGATACTGAATATGAAAGAAGTACAGTGGAAAATGAAATTTCTTAATGAAATTTAAATAAGTAAATATCTCTTTTCTTGGTAATTTTAAACTTTATATATTCCCAAACATATATGGATATTACTTCCTATAGATTATCTCACTGAGATTCTTATATAACACTGATAGGAACTATAGTCAATGCAATTTTTGATATTATTAAGGAAAAATTCCTCTGCCTTGTGTTTAGCTATTAACCTTTCAGATTAATTCCTTAAAGGGTATAAGAATTCAAATTGAAATGGCAAAAGTGATCATGGAATTTGCCATGGCACTTTTTAACTCATCTCAGAAGACAGATACTTTGGTAAAAGTTAGAAGGATGTGATGATAGTCTCCCTTTGTCTCTGCACTAAATTACATTGTTAGGGAAATGATCGAACAGTGATTCCAAAGTCACTGAAGCAATGACTGGAGCTTTATCATCTCAGCTACCTGACAGCCAGTGAACTATGGTGAAATTAAATCTACATCTTATCGCTTGGCGTGCACAAGATATGAGCTGAAGCTGAGTTCTCATAATCAACTCAACTTTGGTCCAAAAAGGTTACTTCTCTAATATTTAAAAAGTTTTGAAGGACGAATAAATGTTAGGTAGACTTTTAAAATATATGTTCTGACTATTCAATGCTATGGATGCCAACTTTTGGATCTCTTATTTTAAGTAATAACCTTCATATGATTGTGGTTATAATTCACACATTTGTGGTTAAGAGTGGCAACGTAACTAATTTTTACTTTTAATACTAAAAACAGACTTGTCATGTGTCAGCCACTTTGAATTCCTTTGCCAGGGTGCTGACACAGTGCTGTGGAATCTGTCTTCCTTCTCTCTGAACTCCTGCTCTATTATCAGTGTGATGATAAGCACTGAAGTCTCAAAGGGAAAGGCAGTCTAGGCTGTGACACCAACAAAGCAAAAGTCCTGGAAATGGAAGATTTCCATACAAACCCTGGCATACAAGCCTTCATCTTCTTGAGAAACAGAAATGTAGATTTGTCTCTCTTATTCATGACAGTTTATTTTGATACTCCCTGGACCTAACTCCAAATGAAATAGAACATATGTGACAATAATGATATTCAGCTGACGCTACTCTGTGTGTGAGGTAAATAAGTAGGTAAAGTTCGTTGACAAGTTAAATATAGAAATAAAAAATATTTTTGATACATTGACTTTGTACATCGTTTGTTATATTCTGTAAAAGGACTGATTATCAATGGTTTTAATCTTTGGAGAAGGATCACAATTACCGCTAATCTGAGACTGCTTACTTGACATATCTTCCCTATTTCATCCTCTGTCTCCATCTGATATGCAAATACCTTTCATTATTGTTGTGGTTATTATTTTAATATACACATAAGTATATGATCTTTAGTGTCTGTTGATTATTCTAGGCAATCAGTAGACCCTCTTTGGTTAGTGCAATTATACTTCTTGCACCAAATATATTCTAAGCTCAATATATGAAAAAAGCCACACACTTCTGTGTTAGTGATAATGTTAGAGTAGAGAAGGTGTGTTGTAATAGGAGTGGCGGGCTACGTTTCTGGCACCCGGCTGCCCGCACGGCTAGTTTTATGCCCCGAAATAATTACACAGAAACTGTATTCTTTTAAACACTGCTTAGCCCATTAGTTTTAACCTCTTATTGCCTAGCTCTTACATATTGATCTAACCCATTTCTAATATTCTGTGTAGCACCATGAGCTGGCTTACCAGGAAAGATCTTAATCTGCATCTGTCTGGAGTGGGAGAATCATGGTGACTGCCTGACTCAGCTTCTTTCTCCCAGCATTCTGTTCTGTTTACTCTGCCTACCTAATATTTTGTCCTATCAAAGGCCAAGCCGTTTCCTTATTAATTACCAATAAAAAGCAACAGATAGAAAGATGACCCTCCTCCATCAAAGGTGTGAGACACCTTTTTCCTGGAATTATGTTTGGAGATCTTCAGTGTTAATCACAAGAGTATACAAAGACAATCCTAACTACTGAAATACCTACATTCTAGCTCTTTACTCCCTCATTAGAAAGAAAGGACACAGAGAGGAACGACAGAAAGACAGGGAGAAGAAGAAATTAACATCACTGCTTTTTGTAACCAGTACATGTGTGGTGGCAGTGGGGTGTTGCATAGGAAGGATTTTTAAAACCTAAATGCTCACGCTATTAAAAGATTACATCATACTTTAGTCAGAGGGGAAAAATGAGACAATGATCATCATCTTTTCATTAGCAGAGAAAAATGTAAAGCTCAATAAAAATCAATAAAGAAAAGAAAAAAATATTCTTTCTCCACAGTAGTTTTCAAAAGCAGAACACAGACACATAGATTCACAAACAGAACTTTGTTTCTTCATGAATTGTGCAATTCATTTGAATTTTGTTGTCTTATTTATTGTTCAATTTTGTGTCTTTCCTATTTGCTACTGAAGGTTGCTTTATAAAGTCTTTCAAAACCACAATGTAATGAGTACTTCAGCTTCTTCTTTATTGCCCACACGGAACAATGTTCAAGAGAATTCAGGGAAACAGCCTTTTATTACCTACTGTCATTTAAAGATAAACTGGGGTTTTGTTATTAGGTGGAATTAAATGTCTTTTTCAATCAGATATGGAGAGAATATAATTCTTGAGAGTAAATAACATTTAACTAAGAAAAGAGTGTAGATACTCTTAAATTACAATTCTCAAAGCAAAACAGTGGCATTTTATTTACACATAGAATAGAGATGTTGAAATTAAAGTCACAGTTAACTGGTATTTTAAAAAAATAGTAAAGTAATATTTATTAAACACTATAACTATTCAGGTCTATGTCTAATAAATGAATTATTTATGTTTATCCAGCATTTATTTTATTTGTGCTGTTAACGGAATTGAGTACATTTCCCAGATAGGCAATTGACTTTTTTTTTTTTTGCTATGGAGATTAAATTAACTAACTTTAGAATGTTTATAACAGGGGAAATTAAGAATTTAAAAATAACAATAAACAAACAGAATAATAATTTACAGGAGTTTAAGGAACAATTTCTAAAAGGTATGCTTTCCATAATATTATTTAGCTATGGAAGATTATGAGAGATAACATTGAATTCATTCAGATATTATGTTTGTAGGAAATAGATTATAAGTAACTTTTTTATACTTTTTCTAATTTTTTATTCATTTTACATATTTACCAAAGTTCTCCCTCCTGTCCCCTTTCCCCTCTTCCCACCTTCAACCAATCCTCTCCTAAGAGAGGGTAATGCCTCCCATGAGGTGTCAACAAAACCTGACATATCAAGTTGAGTTAGGACCAAGCCCCTCCCCACTGTATCATGGCTGGGCATGGCATTCCACCATAGGGAATGGGTTCAAAAAGGTAGTTCTTACACGAGGGACAAATCCTGGTACCACTTCCAAAGTCCCCATAAAAATACCAAGCCACACAATTGTCACCCAAATCCAGAGGTTCTAGTTTAATCTCAAGCAGGCTCTCCAGCTGTCCCTCAGAGTCCTTGAGCACCCATGAGCTTGGTTCAGCTATCTCTGTGAGTTTATCCATCATTATCTTGACCCCTTTGCTCATATTATCTAACCTAGATAATACATTATTAAGATTCCCTTCTGAGGTGATCATAAGTAGTGTCAAGTTGACAATTAAAATTAATCATTACAATTTTATTCATGGATGTAGAGTAAGCTATTTACTCATAATTAGAATTAATTGAATGTGTATAAAATATTGATTATATATAGTTGTTTGTGCACAGATTATAACCACTTGCCTAAATATTGGTGTTAATGTTTCCCATAGAAATTTTCAATGTATGACAGAATTCTATTAGGCTATTTTTTTTCCTCATTATCTTTTATTTTAATGGTTTATTTTTATGTCCATTGGTGTTTTGCCTTGATGTATGTCTGTGTGAAGAATTCAGATCTCCTGGAACTGGAGTTACACACAGCTTTGAGCTGTCATATGGGTGCTGGAAGTGAACACGGGTCCTCTGGAAGTGTAGCCAGTGTTTTTAACTTCTGAGTGATCTATTCAGTCTTATAGAATTTCATTTTTAATAGACCATGTCATAGTACTTTCACAGTAGCTTCCGATTGCATAACAAAGTTCTTTGTGATTATGTCTTTATCATAATACCAAACACCACACACACACACACACACACACACACACATGCGCACATCCATTTGTTTTGGATGATTGCTTCTGGGCATGGGGACTGTCTCGGGGTATAGTTGTTATATACAGTGACTATCTGTTAAATAAAGCTGATGTTTCCCCTCTGAGCAGCTATCAATTTACAAATAGCTTATAGGCTAGAAGTGGAAAAACAGGAAGACTGTTTTTTTTTCTCAGAATAATAACATTTTGCATTAGTTAGGAACTTACTCAAAAAAGGTTGGGACAATGAGATACTTTAAGGAAAAAAAACAGGGAGAATTAAGTTAGTTTGACAAATGGGTGTTTGACTACAGTGATTAACAATAGAGGTGGTATCAGTCTGAGATTCAAACAACTACTGGACTGATGTGTGATTGAAGTACTTTTCTTGTGGCAGCCTCTGTTCCATGATGAGTTAACAGCATCTGTAGCTTCAAGATCCTAGCAGGCTGCCTACCACATTTTATGACCAATTTCTTCACAGTATTCTGGTTTCCTTTCCTTTTTTTTTTTAAACTAGGGATGACAAATGCTAAAAACTTACAAATCTATATTTCTTTCATATCAAAAGGATTCCAACATAAATTTTAATTCATTTTTTTCTAGTGTGTTGAATTGACTACATCATTACAAAATACAAGTAAGCTCAGTACATTAGAAATTCTGCAAGGTGAATATTCCATTTGTTCTTAGGCACCTCAGTCACTCATTATGTGATGCTTGACCAATTGTGAATCTCTATTATAGTTTCCATTTATTTGAAGAGGAAGCTTTACCCTCTCTGAGTGTTGATAGGGACTGGGTTGGGTAGAAGGTAGGGGGAGAGGAGGAGAAGTGGGGGAGGGATTTGTGATTGGTGTATGAAATGAGAAAATATTGTTAGAGAGAGAGAGAGAGAGATCTTTGAGAAGGGTGAGACCTATACTTTTCTATGTTTTAAAGAATGAATATTGATGAATAGAAATTATGTTACCTTCAGAATCTGGCAGTAGTAAAGTCCTTCTCTTACATCTATGACCTATTTAGACTTAGACAGTTGGCTAGTGTTTTGAGCACCATGTACAAATTTTCTCCTATTGAGAAGACCTTATGTCCAGTTAGAGAGCTATTGGATGCCCTCAAGATAAAGGTGCCACTAATTTCACCATTGTGTATAAATTGCTAGTCTGTCCATTTCTGTTGATCATAGGCTTAACAGCTTGGTGTTGAAGAAAATTGCTAGTTCATTCCCAGCTGCTCAGTCCTGAATAATCACTCAGAAACTATATTATTTGCAATACTGTTTGGCCAACAGCTTAAGCATAATGAGATCTAGCTCTAATATCTTTGGTTAACGCATTTCTATAATTTATATTTTAGCATGAGGCTTGTAGCCTTCTGGCAAGGTTCCAGATAGCAGCTTTGTGTCTTTTTCCTCTGGCAGCACTTTGCATCTCTTTGACTCACTTACTCACTGTATATATCTTTTCCAGCTGGGCTGTCTTCTGTTAAACCATTTGCTGAAAGCAACTTCTTTATTCATTAACCAATAAAAGCAACACATATACAGAAGGACTTCCCACACCAGCTTGGTAGGCCTGTTGATTGCTCCTCTTATTTATCAGCTTGTATAGTACCTTCTGATTATAGAAGTAGCACCTCTCAGAGAGGAGGCTTGCAGATCAGTTCCAGTTATACTCTTCCAAATCAAGTGTTTGAAATATGTAGTATCTTTAGCAATAGGATGTTGCCTTCATATACTGGGATTAGCAGCTATTTCTATGCCTGTACTGCTTTGGGGTGGTCTTGGACTTCCCTGACCTACAACAGTGGGACTCTACCATAACAGTATGTGTATCATGCCAGGCTGTTTGCTGATGGGTATTTTGATACTTGAAAATATTTTTTGTGTATATGGATGCTTTACTACTTGTGTATTAGTTATGTCCCATGCTTGCAATGGGACAATGGAGCCACGCGAACTGGATTTACAGACTGTTATGAGGACTAAACCTAAGGATTCTGTAAAAACCAGCAAGTGTTAGCCACAAGTAGATATCTGCGCATGTGTGCCATGAGGCAGCAAACCCTATGAAAATTCTTTTAAATTACCTTAATTTCTTTAGAACATAGGGAAGTTTATTAAAACAGCTGTCACATCAATTTTGCATTTGCTGCATGCATGCATTCTCTCTGTTTAAATGTCTTTCATGTACTTGCTGCATGTAACTGTTCTTGAATTTTGCACTTAATATGCAGATTTTTCTTTTGTGTGTATTTCTTTCAATTTTATTTTTGAGTTTATTAACTATTCCATAAAGACACATGCAAATATTTACAAGTTCAAAACTTTATATTCCACTATTATCAATATTATTTTTTTTACGAGTCATTTCCCATTTTATAAGCAATCTAGCTGTTTTGACAGCTCATCATAAGAAGTTAGTCTACAGTTTTCACAGCATAGGATCATGAGAAATAGATTTATAGGTCCTCAAGAAATTGAGATTTAATAGATATCTCTCCTCTGGGCAAAAAGTCCTGAATTCAAAAGCAAAACAGACAAAATAAATTAAAAAAAACTTTCTTTTATTTTTTAAAATATTGTTAGCTATCAATATCACTATAGTATTTCTTTATGAAATCCTTCTGCTTCTGTTTCATAGTCTCCATGTATATTTTGTTTTAGTGTGTTCAAAATTCTTTGAAATTTTATGGTGAATGGAGAAGTTCGTGAGTTATTCTGCATTAGCTAATTTAACAGCATTCATTTGATAATATTTGTAAACATCATGTGAATAAGTGCAGTTCATTACAAACACAAAATATTTATGCAAAGTTATTGCTTCAGTATATCCCCTTACAAAAATTATCTGTGCACACTGAGATGAGTAATTTGTCATTGGAGGATAATGTTAACACAAAGAGCTCCCTTACTCCTTGATGGAGGTGGGTCTTGTATCAATCTGTTGCTTTCATTGGTTAATTAATAAAGAAAACTGCTTGGTCCTGATAGGACAAAAAATTAGATAGGCAGAGTAAACAGAACAGAAGGCTGGGAGAAAGAAGCCGAGTCAGTGAGTCTCCATGATTCGCCCACCAGACACAGACGCAGGTTAAGATCTCCCTGGTAAGCCACCAGATCGTGGTGCTACACAGATTATTAAAATGGGTTAATCTAGATATGAGAGCTAGCCAATAAGAGGCTAGAACTAATGGGCCAAACAGTGTTCAAAAGAATACAGTTTCCGTGTAATTATTTCGGGTAAAGCTAGCCGGGTGGCGGGATGCAGCCCCACCGCTCTTATTACAACAACTCCTCATGTTAGAATTAACAGAAATGAGTTTTAATACTCTGCATCTAAGGGCTATTTAATAGAAAATTAATGTTCTTGATTTTCAGGCAACCATGAAAAATATTTGATCTGTGTACAAGGCATCCTCCATAGAAGCATTTTCCATAATGAAAAAAATATTATAAAATAGTCTCATGGTGACAATAATATTGAGAAATCATTTTGTTTTGTTTTGAAATTAGTTTAGTTCTTTTACAGGAGACTAATCCTATTTGTCATATGCAGTAATGGGAAGTTACCTCAATAATGAACTGCAAGGAGAATAGAGGTCCTCCAAGAAGAAAAGGGGCATATAAAATACAACAGATACAGTGAATGGAGTAATAAAGGTGACATTGTCAATTGTATTGTCTCAATTCATTGAAATCCCTATAGCTTAGCCAAAGGCTGCAACATATCAGTTCAAAAAATTACTAATGGCTCTATTAAGAATATTGATATTTCAAAGTTAAGTTTCAGTCTAGATTTTATCTCATCCTAACACTTTCATAATCTGCGAGTGTATATCCCAAGCTATCCTCTATTGTTCTCATGTAGAAAATCAGATCGAGATGGCTGTTCTGTATGATACAAGCATATATGATTCATATTGGCAGATGTCTGGAGGCAATAAAATACTTGATTGAAAATGACATCCCATACAAAGGCACTCATTTATAAATTGGGTGATAATTGAAGGATTCAACTCCTTCCAATATCCACGGAAAGCACGTACAGATAGAAGCTCATGTGTTTAACAATCAGTGCTGCTAGGTTTCCCAGGCAGTAAAAATTGCATGAGGTGAAGACTGTGTAAGGGATGGTGGTTACAGGAAAACACATTTGCTTTTTCCACTAAATTGATCTCTCTTGCCAAAAATCCAGGTTCACAAAAACAAGGATCATTGACTGAATTCCATGAAACCATGAGCTATAAAAATATTTTCCTCCTTTACGTAGGTCTCTCTGTTATTTTGATCATTGTAATACAAAAATAGCCAGTAACCAGTAATATGCGAATACTAGCAAAGAAAAATCATCAATGTTAATTATAATAAAAAGCAGTTAAATATAGTTTAAAAGCAATAATATTGGACTTAGGAAAACATTTCAGCTATGACCTGTACAGTTTGTGGATTGCTCTGATGGGTAACTGAGAAGTGAAAGATACATGTACAGAAAAGCTGGGATTGGCTAGACCCTATGTTATAGAAGAAAAGACAACTTATAAACTCAGCCCTTGTTTTTATCAGTTGCTGGATGAGGGTTCTATGGTGATATTTAATATATTCATCAGTCTGACTACAGGGCAAGTCGAGATTGGGCCACCTCTCCTCTATTGCTTAGGGTCCTAGCTGGAGTCATGCTAGTGGATTCCTGGGAACTTCTCTAGAGCCAGGTTTCTGCTTACCCTTTAATGGTTCCCTCAATCAAGATATCTCTTTCTTTGCTCTCAACTCTGTCCTTCCTCATTCTTGAGTATCCCATTCTCTCACTTTTCTCCTTCTCCCCTCTTTTTCACTTTCTACCCTCCCTTCTTGCCCAACCCCCATGCTCCCAATTTTGTCAGGCAATCTTGTCTGTTTCCAATTTCCAGGTGGATCTATGTATGTTTTCTTAGAACTACACGGAAGCACTAGACTGAGCTTCAGAGGGTTCAGTTGAAGAGTGGGAGGAATAAGAATGTGAACAAAGAGGTCAAGACCATGATGAGTTTACCCACTGAAACTAATAGGAGCTCACCAAGTCCAGCCTGACTGGGAAGGACCAAGCATGGGACCAAACTGGTCTCTCTGAGTGTGGTTGACAGTTGCATGACTGGAGCAGGTTGAGGGGGCACTGGCAGTACCCCTACTGCATGTACTGGCTTTTTGAGAACCTATTCTCTTTGCATGGATGCCTTGCTTGTCCTTGAAATAGTGGAGGAGGGCCTTGGACCTTCCACAAGGCAGTGTGCCTTGCCCTCTCTGAGGATTGGATGGGGTGATGTGGGAAGTTATGTTGAGGGAATGTGGGGGGAGTAGAGGGAATGAGAATTTGAATTTCTATGTATAGTAAAAAAAGATATATATATATATATATATATATATATATATATATATTCCCTTTTATTAGAGAACACTGGATGAGTAGGAGGTGGGGATAATATAGAAAGCTGACTGAGAAAATGGATATGTCCTACCCTGATGAAGGAGGAACTGAGCTAGCTAATATCAATAGGGGGATTTCTAGAGAGGGACAATCTCAGGATGCAGCTAATCTTCAGGAGGAAGCTGTGGTTGGTAAATTCTGAACACATCCTCAGTGTCTTTACATGGACAATAAAAGTGTTTGCCGTTCTCCTGGACCGGACCTAGTGTCCTTGACATGGCTGTGCTTATGTCATGAATGCTCAGTCATACAGGGGTATGCTCACTCCACACACAGTCATAAAAATGTAAACAAATTGTAATACATAATAGAAAGAGTTATACACTCTGTATGGCTATAGATATCTAAGAAGAACCAAGAGAATTTGGGGGTGTTTTTTTTTTAACACATTCAGTTCATTTAATGTTTCTATAGATTTAAAAAAACCTATATTGATCTTATAATTTTATCTTCAGAACATGAAAGGATCAACAAGATCATTCCTTGTTTTTAAATTTTGTTTTATTAGTATTTTGCTAGCTAAATATGCAAAAGTAAACTTTTTTGCTATTTATATAAAATATCTTCCTTTTTTGAACATTATATATTAATTGCTTTCTAAAAGTCACTCTATGAGTATATATTCCACACTTTCTTCATCCATTCTTCCATTGAAGGACACCTAGGATGCTTCCAGGTTCTGGCTATTACAAATAATGCTGCTATGAACATAGTTGAACAAATGCTTTTGTCATATGATAAGGAATCTCTTCGGTATATTCCCAGGAGTGGTATTGCTGGGTCCAGGGGTAGGTTGATCCCAATTTTTCTGAGAAACCGCCACACTGATGTCCAAAGTGGTTGCACAAGTTTGCAGTCCCACCAGCAATGGATGAGGGTACCCCTTTCTCCATACTACTCTGCAGTAAAAAACAATGACTTCTCGAATTTTGCATGTAAATGGATGGAAATAGAAAATACTATCCTGAGTGAGGTAACCCAGACCCAAAAAGAAGATCATGGGATGTACTCACTCATAATTGGTTTCTAGCTACGGATAGGGGGCCTCTGAGTCTATAATATGTGGTCCTAAAGAAGCTAAACAAGAGGGTAAACCCAAGGAAAAACATATAGTTATCCTCCTGGCTATGGGAAGTATACAAGAGTGCTGGGCAAAAAATTGGAATCTTGGGGGTAGGGTAGGATGGGGGTAAGGGGAGATGGAGAAAGAAAAGTGTGAAGTGGAGGATGAGGGGAACTTGGGGAAATGGGATGATTGGGGATATAGGAAGGTTGGATAGGGGAGCAGGGAAACTCATATCTTAGTTAAGGGAACCACCTAAGGGTTGGCAAGAGACTTGAACTTGGGGTGGCTACCAGATGCCCAGGGCAATGTCCCCAGTTAGTTCCTTGGGCACCTGAGGATAGGGAACCTGAAATGAACCTATCCTATAGCCATACTGATGAATATCTTGCATATCACCATAGAACCTTCATCTAGCGATGGATGGAGATAGAGACAGAGACCCACACTGGAGCACCAGACTGAGCTCCCAAGGTCCTAATGAGGAGCAGAAGGAGGGAGAACATGTACAACGAAGTCAGGACCATGAGGGGTGCACCCACCCACTGAGACAGTCGGACCGATCTATTGGGAGCTCACCAAGGCCAGCTGGACTGTGACTGAAAAAGCATGGGATAAAACCGGACTCTCTGAACATGGCGGACAATGAGAGCTGACAAGAGGCCAAGGACAATGGCACGGGGTGTTGATCCTACTTCATGTTCTGGCTTTGTGGGAGCCTAGACAGTTTGGATGTTCAACTTCCTAGATCTGGATGGAGGGGGGAGGACCTTGGACTTTCAACAGGGCAGGGAACCCTGACTGCTCCTGGGACTGGAGAGGGAGGAGAAGAGGAGTAGGGGGGAGGGGGAGAGGGGTGGGAGGAGGGGGAGGGAAATGGGAGGCGGGGAGGAGGCGGAAAATTTTTTTTCAATAATAAATAAATAAATAAATAAATAAAATAAAAATAAAAAAAGTCACTCTATGAAACATTAGATAAAATTATAATGGTGTGAAATTTTGGATGTGTCTATGTGTTTGATGTCTTGGGGTCAGAGGTACATGTGAGTAGTGACATATCAATAGAGGCCAGAGGACAAATTCAGCTGTCTTTCCTTGCATTATACCATGCTTGAGATAAGTCTCTTCCTGCTCATCAGTGCACAAGGCCAAACTAGTTGGTCCTGGGGCTTCTTGGGCTTCTTCGTTCTCTGTCTCCTTCCTGTATGTAGGAATATGTGGATGACAGAGGCAAGATACAAGATCTGCTTTTTAATGGGGCATAGGGATTTGAACTTAGATTCTCATACTAGCGTGGAAAGTACTCAATACATTGTGCCAACTAATATGTTTCTACTACTAGGAAATAAATAATACATGGTGCCCACTCAAAAGTATTGACCTTGTATCAGAGGAACATAGAAAACATAACTCACAAAATGAGAGCAGATATTAATAAATTTTATGCAGATAAACACACACATGGAAAAACACACACACCTATAATACAATAACCTAGTCAGTTTGTTTTACCTTTTCTAAAAGACAAATGAAGAAAGACACACTGATAAAAGCAAATGCTCTATCTTTTATTAACTAGTCTTATAATTTAAGTGATATGTACTAATGATGTTACATAAAAGTTCTACAATTGGTTTTACAAACATTTGGTTTAAAATAATGTGCATATCAGTATAAGATGTGTGAACTGGGTAATGAGAAATCTGTTTTCAGTCATCCTTCTAGCAGTTATAATCATCCCAATTTAATGATTTGGAAACTTCTGTCTCAAAATTCTACCTTTTGTTTTAAAGGACAAAGTTCTAAGGGTCTGGAGCATGCAGTGGGTATAATAACATCCAAAAGAACTAGCATCCATGCTTATACTGAACTCTGCACGAGGCAAATGCCCAGAGCTGTATTGACTCTTTGGCTCAGTGTGTTGACAATGCAAAGCGATGCAGAAAGCTTAGTGCGGTCTTTTGGGTTTGCCAGTTTCAGACTGACAACACAGTTGCAATATAATCCAGCCATTATCTTGGATACAATACGCAGCCTAGATTAGCAGGGCAGTTTGTTTTCTGAATGCAAGAGACAAACAGTCATCTGTCTCTCTAATAGTTTTCAAAGCTGAGGAAAATAAGAAAGAAGCACATTTGTTCCAACAAAACATTCTCCTTCCTAAGTATCATCACATCTGATTAGGAAAACATCAAACCAATCAGATGTTCCCAGATGAAGCATTGTGACTTCTACTCTTGGCAGCTGGTTGGATGTCCTCACAGAGTATAAAACCAGGTGAGTGATCTGTCATTAAGGAACTCTCTTTATTATATATATTTATATGGGTCTCTTCTGATAAACCAGGCTTTGGTAACTCTAGTTATCATATGCTACAATGCAGAACATTACCAGGTATCATTTCTGAACTAACTAACCCTTGGCCCCTTGATGTGTCTGTGTTTTCCTCTTTCCTATAATTCTGTTTGATCTTCTGCTGCTTTTGGCTCCAGCAGGTAAATCTATAAAAATCCTGTTCCTGAGGGGTTTTCATCTCAGGAAGTTCTTTCTCATTCTTACCATATAATATAAAATAGCCACAGTATCAAAGAAAATCCTTCCAAACATTATACACAGTAGTCAAGGCTGCTTGATGACAACCACACAGGCACCTGCTCTGCCGATATTCAAGGAAGCCATCTGTTGAAAAAGATGGAACAAAAGACACAGGTTACTCTCATAGGACTGTACATAAGTTACGATATATTTTCAAATCATATATTATATGATATATTTTAAAATCATATAATATACATATGTATATCATAAGTAAATGTACATTACCCCATTACAGCTAAATATAGCATAAGACTATGAAAGGACTGAAAATTCTACTTTTAAAATTATAATTACTTTTTTATATTAGTGTGATAAAACATAGAAATTTTTAGCAAAAATCTAAAGTTTTGAATGAAATAAATTTAAAATAGAAAATTACATCAAAGATAACATATATTATGTTTCATATAATAATGGTGACACTGCAATCACTTTAAAGTTATTTCCATAGATATCATATTGAATTAAACATATTACACATTCATCCTAGGCAGATACCTCACAGAAAGTATATTAAATATTTTTCAGGAATAGTACATAATTACTTAATGATACACTCTTTGCTAAATGTGTTTGCAATATGATCCTCATTAAATTGAACATGTAGAATTTCTAAAATGGTCCTGATTATAAAACTGTTAGATATGTATTAAAATAAAAGTTTCAAAAACTATCTAATCAAATGTATCCTTTTGAGTTATAATTCTTTTTATTGATTTTTTATTGAGCTCCACATTTTTCTCTGTCTCCCCTTCCTGTCTCTCCTCTCCCCTTAAACCCTCTCCCAATGTCCTCATGCTCCCAATTTACTCAGGAGATCTTGTCTTTTTTTTTTTAACTTCCCATGTAGATTAAATTTATATATGTCTCTCTTAGGGTCCTCATTGTTGTCTCGGTTCACTGGGATTGTGATTTGTGGGCTGGTTTTCTTTGCTTATGTTTAAACATGGAGTTATAATTTTATCTTGCATAACAATGATTTATCTTTCTCCTAATCATTTTATGCTTTAAAAGTCCAATAATTGAAATATAATTCTTATTTTTTAAAGCTATTCATGTTTTTTTTTGTTTGTTTGTTTTTGTTTAGTTGGTTTTTCATTTGAAGTTGTATTCTGTCCTTTCAAGGTCTGTGAAGAATTGTGTTGGAATTTTGATGGGGATAGAAACCCAATAAATTGCTTTTTGTAGAAAGCCAATTTTACTATGTTAATCCTATGGATACATGAGCATGGGAGATATGTTCATCTCCACATCACATCTATAAGCCCAATTGTCATCAGAAAGGCATGATCCAGAAATTGATGGGAGTGGCAAAGACCCACAGACAAAGACTAGCAAGAGCCAGGGAATCCCCACAAAAGAGGGAGAGGAAGGAATACAAAAGTCAGAGGGGTCAAGGACATCAGGTTCACAGAATCAAATTATCAGGGCTCACAAGGGCGCACAGAGAATGATGCAACAATCACAGACCCAGTAGGGGTCTGAGCTAAGATCTTTGCGTAGATGTTATTTTTGAGTAGGTTAGTTTTCCTGTGGGACTCCTAACAGTGAGAAAGATAGGTTGGTGAGTGTTTCTGACAGTTTTACTTGCTTTTTAAACGATTTTCTTCCTACTGAGGTCCCCTTGTCCAGCTTTGATAGGAGGGTTTTTGCCTACCTAGTTTTATTGTAATTTGTTATTCCATGTTTGGTTGGTGTCCTTGTGTTTTTAGGGGGTCGCTAGTTAGTTCCCTGCCACTTAGCTCTGAAATAATTACACAGAAACTGTGTTATTTAATCACTGCTTGGCCTATTAGCTCTAGCTTCTTATTTGCTAACTCTTACATCTTAATTTAACCCATATCCTTTAATCTGTGCATCACCACGAGGTAGTGGCCTACAAGCAAAGTTTCAGCACCTCTGTCTCTGGCTGCTCCATGGCTTCTCCCTAAATCCTCTCTTCTTTCTCCCACTATTCAGTTTAGTTTTCTCCATCTTGCTCTGTTCTAGCCTATCAGGCCAAGCCAGTTTCTTTATTAGTTAACCAATAAAAGCAACACATAGACAGAAGAACCTCCCACACCTCCCCTTAAGGGCTGTTTGTTTGTTTGTTTGTTTCTTTGGGGAGAGTGTCATGAGGGATGGGGAGCTTGGATGATTGTGAAGGGAAAGGAAACTGTCATCAGGATGTAATGTATGAGAAAAAAATAAAAACAAAAGTTAAACATCCTTCATTATCTATTCTCTTAAAGAGAGGATCATTTGCAGGCTTTCTATTCATATATAATGTACTACCTGTTTATCTCCCCAAACAACGTTTTCCAAATTATCTTTGCTCAGTGAAAGTTGGCAAGAGTTATTACTCCAGCTCTTACATATGCTAATTTTTAAAAAGCTAAATAATTCCTGCATATTTATCGGCTTAACTTACTTTTTCTTTTTAGACCACTTTCAACATTACATTTAGAGCCTAAAGTTTTCTATGTAATCCATGTAGGCTATATCACAGTGATGAGTATTTCCTCAGCCAAATATATTATATTTTTGAGATCAATTGATGTGGGATGTTGTTTTTCATGCTGTGATTATGTTTTATGACCTCTGGTTAACAAAGAAGCTGATTTGGCTTATGTCAGGGGAGAATAGAGTTAGGTAGGAAATCCAAGCAAAGATACAGAGATAAAGAAGGTAGAATCAGAGAGATGCCAGCAGATGCAGGAAAAGCAAGATGTTAAGTCACAAGAAAAATTATGGTAAAATATAGAATAATAATAATGAGTTAATTTAAGTTGTAGGAACTAGTAAATAATAAGCCTGATCTATTAGGCCAAACAGTTTGTAATTAATATTTAACCCTCAAAATGGATATTTGGGAACTGACAGGCAGGAAAGAAACCTCCACTTACAATCTTTTAAAAACCTCCACTTACAATCTTTTAAACAGTGAAAAGAGATTATATTTTGTTATTTGAACTAACTTAATTCATATATCCTAAAAACTCTTATTATTATTTCCTCAAGCATTATAAATTTCATTGTGGTGACCAGGAAAGACTGGTCACAGATTCCATTAGTACAGTCAAGCAAAGGTGTATTTGTGGTACCAGGTTTCTTAGTTACTTTTCAAAAATTCCTCTTTATAAATTAGGTCCATATAAATTTCACTCCAGCATGAAAGAATAATGATAATAATCAATTGATGTATGTAGCAAGTATCTACACATGCCCTACAGCATAAACATTCCACACAGTAGTGGCAGTAAAAAGACTAAGTGCTTTTACCTAGGTCAGAGATAAATGATAAATTTACTTTGTTGCTTGAAACACATATTTTCTAACCAAGTACAAGGGTTAAGCTTAATATTAAATGTCACAGTAAAATTCAATAACCTACATATGTGCCAATATGAGTATAATTTCTCATAAAACAAATGATGACACGGTTATAACAATTCTTATAATTCTATCTAACGTAGCACATTTTTTAAAACATGTATTCTTGGATATTTTCAAAGATAATAGATTTTCCTTATTTATTCTAAGGACTAGCCCTTTGTGGGGAAGCTAGTCAACAGATTTCATGCACTTTATTGTGTAAACAGAGCAAAAGTGACCAACCTCATTGGACAAAGTTAGACTAGAATAATGAACATTTCCAAAAGGTGTTTTATTTCATATATGCAAATTTATTTGTATGTGTCTGGGAGGTTTCTCCTGATAGGTACTAAAAAGTCTTAAAAGTCCAAGAGATGAAAAGATATAACAGCAAAATGTTTAATTTGGCATTTTTCTTTTGTATTTATGAATTGTACCAGTTATAAGGGTAAAATATTTAATTTAATAGTTTTAAAATTTATATTTACTATATTAAAACAAAAATGTAATGAAACTAATCTTCTGTTTGTAAACAACTATATGATCCAGAGATTTAAAATAACTGATGGAAAGATCCTTCAGGAGACTTTTACCTGTTATTAGCACTGACATTGTTTTGATTTCAATTTTAGAGACATGATGAGCACAATGATACTTTATCATAAATATTTAATGAAGATTTTACATTATATTTTTATGCAACTATATATTCCATTTACCTAACATTCCTTTTTTATTGGTACTGTGTCTAAACTTCATACCATGTAAGTGAGATTTTTTCCTAACAAATAAGGTGTACTGAATTCACACTATAACTGCTGTGGAAACACTAGGGACTCAGTAAAGTGAAGCATCAAAATATATCCTGGAGCATTTTAGTGAAATAATATATAAAAAATTCATTCCTGCTTTCTTTTATAGCCAATGCTGTTTGGGTAAATAATCCTTTTGAAACTGGAGTAAAAAGTGGAATGTCAAAGAATTCACTTCTAACAGTGCTCTTCCCCTCTCTCACCCCCCCTCCCCAATATCTTTCCTTTACTCCTCTAAGTCAGGCAAATATATAGTTTTGCTTTTGGAGAAGGAATTATTCACAATGAAGGTGTCTTACCCAACAATTGAACACAGATGCTAATCTAACTGAATGAGGCTGCTGAGATGAAAACATTACTAAAGATGGATTATCAATGATGATATATGCAAATATTATTAATGTATAGTTATTAAAATTTTCAGATAACGTTTTCTTTGTTTATATGACCCAAATCAGAACTGTCAATGATTAAATCATATAAGATTAAAACATATAAATTGTGTGTACTGTTAGTTTCAACTGAATAAAGGTTTTTAATTTTACACTGCTCATCAATGGCTACTTTGTTAATATCTTGCTGTTACATTTTTAAGAAAAAGGTAGGAAAATAAAAGGAACGTATACAACAACTGAATTTAAAGGAACACATCTGAGGATGTTTCCTTTTGTCTATTGTAAGCAAGATCACCATAGCTATGTAGTTCAGGATGCTTTCTTCTTTAAAGAGGTTGCTCTGTAGTTTTCTTGTTTCCTATTCTACTCCGATAGGTGGAGCTCTTCAAAGAGAATGGGACTTGTTTCATTCTATTCTGATCCTGAGTATGTAGCTCAAGTGCATATTCAAAAAATTCATTCAAGAGGAGCCAATCATTTCTCTTCAACTTGCTAGGCAATGGAGATTTCTATCTGATGAACACCAGGAAATCTGGATCCTTTTCCGTTCAGCTGGGGATGTATATTTACTCTGTTTTCTGCTTTTGACACTGAGATTATTGTTTACTGATTCTTACAGCTTTACCAAGTGGATAATCTCAACACAGAGCAATAATTTACACAGGAAAAAATTACTGTCAGGAAAGACAAATTCTGCAACCTCTGTGTTCTTGCTGCAGACATTTTTAAAATTAAATATCCTATTATAGCTTCATTTACAAATATATTATTCTCTCAATTTTTAGTTTTGGTCACTAAATTCCTTGTGTTCCTTGTATTGATTTATTAAAGAACATTGAAAGATGAATATATTTTAGGAATACAAATTTATTATGGTATTACATGCATGAGATAATAATACACAGAATTATTCATTTCTTGCATCTTTCACAATGTACAACTAAATTAGTCACTTTGAGGCAAAGTGGTTCTACAATATAGATTGCAATTAGGATAGTCATTCTCCATAAGGTGTAATTTAAATAAATTCTGTTTCACTTCCAGTAACTATACCCATAATAATGTTACCTGTGTCCACTCATTAGTTTGTGGATCATAGGATTCCATGGTGTTGAGGTATGTTTGCCCATCATAGCCACCAACAGCATATAGTCTATCACCAAGGAGACAGACACCAACAGCATCTCTAGGCATACTCAGAGGAGCCACCATAGTCCATGTGTCTGTTTTTGGATCATACCTAAAATTCAAGGACAATAAAATGCAAATTGTAATTATACTCAAATTTTACTCTAGGAATGATAACTTTTAAATGTATGAACTGAAAAATAAAATAAAGAAATTTTGTTCTCAAGGTCAAAATTTTGACAGATTAATGTTCTGAAACTGTTAGTCAAAATAATGGTCATTTTAATTTTTTAGGTACTTAAAAACCATAACTGGACCTTTAAATTGATAAAAATTCATTTGGTAAAATAAATAACTTTGTTTTCAAGTTGAATATTTGTATGCATATATCATTATTTTCCATAGTAATTGAATTTTTGTGCAAAATATAAATGCGATAATATTTAATGAAGCCAAAGTAATGGCTTAAAACTGGGAAGACCTCAATTTCATCAATCGGCAGATTCACTTATTTGAAACAGGAAATTTACTCCAGGTTTTCTAGAAAATAAATACATTTATGTTCCAAAATTCTATAGGTAATCTTGTTGTGGCACATACATGTTATTCGAGCATTTGAGAAGAAGAGGTAAGAGGATCAGGAGTCAAATGGACAATTTCATCCATGTACAAAAATTGAGACCAGCTTGGAAAACAAACATAAAATATGGTTCTAAAAAAGAAAATAAAAACAACTTTAAAAATATCTGATTTAAAAGAAAACGTAGCTGACTTTATGAAGCTGAATATTAAGTATGACAAAGGTGAGAGTGAGCTCTAAGCCAGAGTGGATGATACATATGCAAACGTAAATAAATAACATTAATATAAACTTTAAGAACCTAGCTCAATAAGTAGACAGACACAACTGAAAAGACCAGAACAAAGGAATTTGAGAGAGCAGTGAGCAATATGTCTAAAAAAATCTATATTTTAAAACTTAGGAAATAGTTCCAAGTGAATGAGAACTGTTATTGTGATGATATTGCTAAAATTTGGCCATGATGGATACAATGAGGTGTTTGGAACCAGGTAAGCAGAATTATTTCAATAATAGCAGCTGCAAACTCTTCTTTTTAAAAAAAAATCTAGCTATCACATATTATATATGTGTGTATATATATGAATTTCAAATGTATATTGTTGGGAGCAGTGAGACCCCAGATCCTGAATTTCTAGTAATCCCCTGATCTGAGTGCCTACAGCTGCTCTGAGTAAGAGACCTTCAGGAGTTCCTGATGGCAGGGGAGTGGTTTCTGGTGGGTTTGGCTGGGGCATGGCTATCTCTATATAATCTGCCCCTGAACACAATAAAGGGGGCATTCTTGGGGAATTCAAGGATGACCCGCGTTGCTGTCTCTCTGTCTGTGTGTGTCTGTGTATTTTAACCTCCAGCCCCCTTGCCCGAAGCTCGTGAACTGGGTGCCAGCGCACAGAGCACAGACACAGGGGCGCGGTGCATGGCAGTCTATCACTCTATAGTGGTTAGACTGGTACACATTAAGAGATAGAGTGAAACTTATTTTAGTTAAAAATGAATCACTAAACCATATATTTTCCTTTAATCTGAAATTCACAACTGATATTCCAAGCTAAATGTTAGCAAGAAAAAAGAGAAATAAATACTATGATTAAAAGAAAATATTTTATTTTTAAAACAGAAATGTATGTTTTTTATTCCAGAACTTATTTGGCTAGTAGAAAACCTAAACAATGGACTCCTGAAATAAACTAAGAAACAAAACTAGCATCAGTATATTAAAGCAAAGTTGTTACTAAATATGTGGGATGTATTTATAAACAATATTTATTTTACACAAAATGTTACATGCTTTTGATTGTCAAAAATGGAGGCATGTGTGTGATCAACTATTGACTCAATTCCTGCCAAAATTTAATCGTTGTCCTAGACTGTTAAGCACACATAAATTTGATTGGCAGACTGAGATTAGTCAATACAAAGCATTATGGAAAATAATGACAAGCACAAAGAAAAAGTGACAAGCACAAAGACCCACAACGTAACTACAATTATACAATACATTCAATCTCAGTCTTAAAAAATTAAAAAGAATATTTAGGCATTTTTACAAAGAATCTGAAGCATAGAATAATGGAAAATCAGATGTATAAGTGAATGACAAAGAATACCACCAAATAGTATTTTCCTAAAGGTGGAAATCGTTTTAAGGGAACCAGATAGTTTTTTTAAATAAATGACTTAAAAACCATAATGACAGATAATGAATATTTCTAAATTAAATGTTGAATTAGACTTTATGACTGTGGATGGTTCAGAATCTTACTCAGAAGATTCTTGTCTCTGCTGTATCTTCAAATATATTTTCTGTGCATTCCTCTAGCAAGTTCAGTTTCTTGAGAATTTTGTTAAAGATCTTAGATCCATTTTTAATTATTTATACTGTAAGAAATATTTATATATTTCTTCCTCAGGTTAATATCCAGTTTTGCCAACACCAATTATTGAAGAAAATATCATTTTTCCAGAATATAATCTTGATATATTTGTCAAAAGTCAGTTGCCCATAACTGTTTGGGTTTGGTTTTGGATTCTGTATTACATGCATTGGTATTTTTATGAAAATTTCAGGCATTTTTATGGCTATCACTTAGTAGTATAATTTGTGTTTGGTCAAGAAATTGTAAAACTTCTAGTAGTGTTCTTTCAGTGTTCTTTCTAGTTTCAGCTAACTTTGGTTGCCACAAGAAATTAGACTACAGAATATGAATGTGGTATGTAAAAAATCAGTATGTAGTTTCCTTAACAACACCAAAAAATGGAACTGTTATATGACTAAGATATTTCTCTCTTTAACATATACCCATAACACTGATTATACTAGACAGATACATGCATTCCATGTTTATTTTACTAATCATTATAGCAAGAAGTAAATGCAGCTATCATGCTTATCAATGGAAAAATGGATATTTCAAGTACGACATAAAAACTGGAATCTTACTCATTTATTAGGAAAATGTACTTACATAATTTTCCAATAAGTGAATATAACTGGGGCTATTGCATTGGGTGAGGAAACCAATACTCACAAAGAAAAATATTAGCATGTTCCCTCTCATATGGATATCCTAAATTTTAATATTTTTATATTTGTAAATAAGGGATTTTGATAGCATATGAAGAATTTGAAATTAGAGAGGAGACCAATAAGGAGAGAGAAACAAAAGGTACCGAGAAAGGATGGTGGAAAAAGATCAACTGTGACATGAAAGGAGGGAACAATTTCTAAAATGAATGCTAATCTTTGCTGTCTAGTATATGACAAACCTCTCTCCCAGTCATTACTTTTAAAATGACCTCATTGGAAATATGCAGCATACTTAAGTATTATGTAGAAATGTTGAGGCTTTAAGCTGATGGAAAGAAAGAATCAAGATGTAAAATAAAATTATAAAGTGTTCATATGCAAGAGAAGGAGATGGAGAGGAAAGAAGAAAGAATGGGAAAAATAAGGGATGGAGGGAGAGTGAGAGAAAGGGAGAGAAAAAGAAGTAATTAAGTTAGTTCTCGGAGACATATTTGCTCTTCTCTAGTGCCCTTGTGGCTCACCTTTCCACATAGTCCAGGAGCCGGGAACAGTGGTTTGAAGCAGGAGCATCATGACCACCCACTGCATAGAGAAAACCATCACAGGTGGCCACGCCAACACCCCCTCTCCTCTTACACATTGGTGCACACATGCTCCACTTGTTTGTATGAGGATCATAATATTCCATTGAACTCAAACAAGAACTTCCATCTCGACCCCCAACAGAATACAACCTGAAAACACAAATTAGGAAAAAAGTTAACATTATAGTTTGGATGGCAAAATGTAAAACATATAGTTAAAAACAAATTGCACAGTGTGAAATACATATCTTAATGAAGAAAGTCCACATATATATAGAATTCTTGTTATTGTAATATTCAGTATTCTAAGATTAAAAAATAGTTTTCTAATCTTAGATTCTATAAACTATTATTAATTTGCAGACAATAGAAATGATTAAACAGAAATTATATATTAACTTAAATTAATATTTGGTAATATTTATTAGTTTTTTACAATGTATAAAAAGTTATAAGATAGATGACACCAGTTAGAGCACCGTTAAAATACCATTTACAATCAGTAACCTTGCATGCCACATGCTCAAATAACAAATTGCACTGTGACAGTTTAGAACATTAACCAAGGAATACATTAATGCATGTTCTCATAACAACTGTCTTTTGTATTGTGCATTATGTAGTTTAAGCAAACTTCACAGGAAACTCTTGATACTTGCTTGAATAGATAATTCTGAAATTTACACTCATTTTGTTGTATTTGATAGGAAGCTTCACATAACATGAGGGCCTGCATGTTGGGGTTTCTGTCCTGCCCAGTTCCCACAGCTGTTTGTCCCATAGAAATCACACAGAGAGTCTACATTAGTTATAAACTGATTGGCCCATTAGCTCAGGCTTCGTATTAGCTCTTATAACTTATATTAACCCATTATTCTTTTCTATGTTAGCCACATGGCTTGGTACCTTTTTCATCTGGGCAGGTCACATTATCCTTTTCAGTGTCTGGGCAGGACTGCAGAAAGAGCTTCCTTCTTCCCAGAATACTCCTGTTCTCATTGCCCTACCTCTACTTCCTGTCTGGCTGTCTTGCCTATACTTTCTGTCTGGCTACTGGACAATCAGCATTTATTTAAAACATAATTGACAGAATACAGAATTGTCCCGCACTAACTTCAAAAATAAGTTACACTTAAGACTGAGATTAAATGATTTAAAAATACAGAGTCTAACCCTCAAAAATCACTTCTTTACCTTATGGTAATTCATAGAGATTTCATTCTATGGGAGAACACTTAATCCTTTAATATAATCCTTTAATATTTTTGCATGTGATGCACACTATCATATTTATCATCTATCTATCTATTGCATATATTTGTACATTGGTAAAAAGTTTTTTTTTAAAAAAATTCTGTAATTCTGTTTGCTATTAATAAATAAAGCAGACATATAGATATGTTTATGGAGGTCTCTAAGTGCCACACTTCAGAATCTGTGTCAAGTAAGCCTTGGTGGGTATATGGATTATATTTGCAATTTTACCTAAGCAATTACGCTATGTCTCAATG